>NW_027077403.1:105000-405000 GCF_963924675.1 Phocoena phocoena | reverse complement strand
TTAAATAATTCACTCAGGGCATGTGATGCAACCGGGATTGACCACATCTACACCCAGAGCTGGTTGAGACATAAGGCTGGACACTTCAGGCTGATAGCATTGGTGAGTTTTGGTGATCAAATGCAGACCCTTTGAAGTCATACTGCATGGTACCTATTCCATGGGTCCCAACTCTCCAGGTTCAAGGGATTCTTCCTCCAGCTAAAACATGCATGGGAAACCCACAGTATGGTCCACCGTGTGATTGGGAAACGATTTAAAATGCATCTGAGTTTTCGTATCCTGGTCCTCGGGTTCACCATTCCAGATGCTTTACTAACACTCTCCCCGCTTGGAAAGTCAGTGCCTTTAACCTCCTCTTTGGCACAGCTTGCAATTTCTGTGCAAGATGAACAGGAATAGGGAGAACCAATGAGAGACTAGCTGTAGGTGTCTGCACGGGCAAATGTAATGCTCATTTCCCACCAGGAAGGGGAATTAACCAAAGGCTCAGCGTGCCCAGCCGGAAACAGATTAGGGCCTGAAGCAATCCTGCGGTTTTGTGCCCAGCTCACAAGAAAGCGAGTTGAAGAAAGGAGCTCAGGGGCACTGTAATTCACAAACCTGCAGACTTATAAATGACAGCTAGCTTCCAAAAGTATATTGAAGTAAGCCTTCGAAGGGGACTTGAAAGCGGGGCAGAATTTCAGGAAAACGATTGCAGGGGGTAGACTGGAATTGCCCTGAAAGCATAGGAAAAGAGGCACAACGTCCACAATGATGCACTTGGCCAAAAAGGGCGTATGCGTTTTTTCCTGAATATATTCAGGAAAAAACGCATACGCCCTTTTTGGCCAAACAAGCAAGACTGTAAATGAAATCTGCACTAAAATGAAATCTCATTGCCCCCCGGGCAAAAGGGCCATCTGAAAAAAGTGTAAAATCCAGAAAGGTAGGACAGGATATGGAGAACAGGGAGCCTTGTTATGCTGATTGGCAGGATGTAAATTGTGAACAGCCACCCTGGAGAACTGTATGGTGTTTCCTGAAACACATAAGAAATGAAGCAACACAGCCTATGGCAATTGCACTTATGGTCCTATTGCTTAGGGAAATTAAAATCAAAAACAGAGAGCCACCCCAAAATTTGGGACGGCTGTGTTCCCAGGAAGCTCGTCTACAGTACCAGGTAAATATCCCAGAAAGCAAAAAATGGATAAAGAAGTTGTGGCACGTACGTGCAATGCAATATCACTCAACAATGAAATCTGTGTCATCAGGCCCGTAGCGGCATAGTGAGTGGATGCAGGTACGTTGATTCTACGTGAACTAAGTCACACAGAAAAAGAAACATCATAAGATATCACTAATACACGGAATGTAAACTTGACTACACATGAACTGAATTACAAAACAGAACAGGGTCGCAAATTTAGAAAACCAACTAGTGCTTGCTTAAGGGGAAAGTTGCCTTGGGGTACTGCATAAAACCAGAGACTGAAATTAGCACAGATAACATTCCATGAGCCAAATATGTTATAGACAAGACCTACTCCTTGCTCAACGAAATGGACTCAACACCACATATTCAACGCCTAGGAATATACCTGACTAGGAAGAATCTTAAAACCCATGGATTTATATGTCTCTATAAGAGAATCAAGCGTGTGTACACCGGCATAAACGCAGCAGTGAAAATCCGATAAATCCCATTATCCAAATAAATTTCAAAAACAAAACAAAAAGACAGTGAAATAGAGAGCAATTCTTAAATAATTCACTCAGGGCATGGGATGCAACCGGGATTTAACACATCTACACCAAGAGCTGGTTGAGACATAAGGCTGGACACTTCAGGCTGATAGCATTGGTGAGTTTCGGTGAGCAAATGCAGACCCTTTGAAGTCATACTGCATGGTACCTATTCCATGGGTCCGAACTCTCCAGGTTCAAGGGATTCTTCCTCCAGCTAAAACATGCATGGGAAACCCACAGTATGGTCCACCGTGTGATTGGGAAACGATTTAAAATGCATCTCAGTTTTCGGATCCTGGTCCTCGGGTTCACCATTCCAGATGCTTTACTAACACTCTCCCCGCTAGGAGAGTCAGTGCCTTTAACCTCCTGTTTGGCACAGCTTGCAATTTCTGTGCAAGATGAACAGGAATAGGGAGAACCAATGAGAGACTAGCTATAGGTGTCTGCACGAGCAAATGTAACGCTCATTTCCCACCAGGAAGAGGAATTAACCAAAGGCTCAGCGTGCCCAGCCAGAAACAGATTAGGGCCTGAAGCAATCCTGCGGTTTTGGGCCCAGCTCACAAGAAAGCGAGTTGAAGAAAGGAGCTCAGGGGCACTGTAATTCACAAACCTGCAGAGTTATAAATGACAGCTATCCTCCAAAAATATATTGCAGTAAGCCTGCGAAGGGGACTTGAAAGCGGGGCAGAATTTCAGGAAAACGATTGCAGGGGGTAGACTGGAATTGCCCTGAAAGCATAGGAAAAGAGGCACAACGTCGACAATGATGCACTTAGCCAAAAAGGGCGTATGCGTTTTTTCCTGAATATATTCAGGGAAAAACGCATACGCCCTTTTTGGCCAACCAAGCAAGCCTGTAAAGTAAATCTGCACTACAATGAAATCTCACTGCCCCCCTGAGCAAAACGGCCATCTGAAAGAAGTGTAAAATCCAGAAAGGTAGGACAGGATATGGAGAACAGGGAGCCTTGTTATGCTGATTGGCAAGATGTAAATTGTGAACAGCCACCCTGGAGAAGTGTATGGTGTTTCCTGAAACACATAAGAAATAAAGCAACACAGCCTATAGCAATTGCACTTATGGTCCTATTGCTTAGGGAAATTAAAATCAAAAACAGAGAGCCACCTCAAAGTTTGGGACGGCTGTGTTCCCAAGAAGCTCGTCTACAGTACCAGGTAAATATCTCAGAAAGCAAAAAATGGATAAAGAAGTTGTGGCACGTACGTGCAATGCAATATCACTCAGCAATGAAATCTGTGTCATCAGGCCTGTAGCGGCATAGTGAATGGATGCAGTTACGGTGATTCTACGTGAACTAGGTCACACAGAAAAAGAAACATCATAAGATATCACTAATACACGGAATGTAAACTTGACTACACATGAACTGAATTACAAAACAGAACAGGGTCTCAAATTTAGAAAACCAACTAGTGCTTGCTTATGGGGAAAGGTGCCTTGGGGTGCTGCATAAAACCAGAGACTGAAATTAGTACAGATAACATTCCATAAGCCAAATATGTAATAGACAAGACCTACTCCTTGCTCAACGAAATGGACTCAACAGCACATATTCAACGCCTAGGAATATACCTGACTAGTAAAAATCTTAAAACCCATGGATATATATGTCTCCGTAAGAGAATCAAGCGTGTGTACAGCGGCCGAAACGCAGCAGTGAAAATCCGATAAATCCCATTATCAAAATAAATTTCGAAAACAAAACCCAAAGACAGTGAAATAGAGAGCAATTCTTAAATAATTCACTCAGGGCATGTGATGCAAACGGGATTGACCACATCTACACCCAGAGCTGGTTGAGACATAAGGCTGGACACTTCAGACTGATAGCATTGGTGAGTTTCGGTGAGCAAATGCAGACCCTTTGAAGACATACTGCATGGTACCCATTCCATGGGTCCCAACTCTCCAGGTTCAAGGGATTCTTCCTCCAGCTAAAACATGCATGGGAAACCCAGAGTATCGTCCACCGTGTGATTGGGAAACGATTTAACATGCATCTCAGTTTTCGTATCCTGGTCCTCGGGTTCACCATTCCAGATGCTTTACTAACACTCTACCCGCTTGGAGAGTCAGTGCCTTTAACCTCCTCTTTGGCACAGCTTGCAATTTCTGTGCAAGATGAACAGGAATAGGGAGAACCAATGAGAGACTAGCTGTAGGTGTCTGCACGGGCAAATGTAATGCTCATTGCCCACCAGGAAGAGGAATTAAACAAAGGCTCAGTGTGCCCTGCTGGAAACAGATTAGGGCCTGAAGCAATCCTGTGGTTTTGTGCCCAGCTCACAAGAAAGCGAGTTGAGGAAAGGAGCTCAGGGGCACTGTAATTCACAAACCTGCAGAGTTATAAATGACAGCTATCTTCCAAAAGTATATTGAAGTAAGCCAGCGAAGAGGACTTGAAAGCCGGGCAGAATTTCAGGAAAACGATTGCAGTGGGTAGACTGGAATTGCCCTGAAAGCATAGGAAAGGAGGCACAACGTCGACAATGATGCACTTGGCCAAAAAGTGCGTATGCGTTTTTTCCTGAATATATTCAGGAAAAAACGCATACGCCCATTTTGGCCAACCAAGCAAGCCTGTAAAGGAAATCTGCACTACAATGAAGTTTCACTGCCCCCCGGGCAAGAGGGCCATCTGAAAAAAGTGTAAAGTCCAGAAAGGTAGGACAGGATGTGGAGAACAGGGAGCCTTGTTATGCTGATTGGCAGGATGTAAACTGCCAGCAGCCACCCTGGAGAAGTGTATGGTGTTTCCTGAAACACGTAAGAAATAAAGCAACACACCCTATGGCAATTGCACTTATGGTCGTATTCCTTAGGGAAATTAAAATCAAAAACAGAGAGCCACCCCAAAATTGGGGACGGCTGTGTTCCCAAGAAGCTCGTCTACAGTACCAGGTAAATATCCCAGAAAGCAAAAAATGGATAAGGAAGTTGTGGCATGTACGTGCAATGCAGTAGCACTCAGCAATGAAATCTGTGTCATCAGGCCCGTAGCGGCGTAGTGAGTGGATGCAGGTACGGTGATTCTACGTGAACTACGTCACACAGAAAAAGAAACATCATAAGATATCACTAATACACGGAATGTAAACTTGACTACACATGAACTGAATTACAAAACAGAACAGGTTCTCAAATTTAGAAAACCAACTAGTGCTTGCTTATGGGGAAAGGTGCGTTGGGGTGCTGCATAAAACCAGAGACTGAAATTAGCACAGATAACTTTCCATAAGCCAAATATGTAAGAGACAAGACCTACTCCTTTCTCAACGAAATGGACCCAACACCACATATTCAACGCCTAGGAATATACCTGACTAGGAAGAATCTTAAAACCCATGGATATATATGTCTCCGTAAGAGAATCAAGCGTGTGTATAGTGGCCAAAACGCAGCAGTGAAAATCCGATAAATCCCATTATCAAAATAAATTTCGAAAACAAAACACAAAGACAGTGAAATAGAGAGCAATTCGTAAATAATTCACTCAGGGCATGTGATGCAACTGGGATTGACCACATCTACACCCAGAGCTGGTTGAGACATAAGGCTGGACACTTCAGGCTGATAGCATTGGTGAGTTTCGGTGAGCAAATGCAGACCCTTTGAAGTCATACTGCATGGTACTCATTCCATGGGTTCCAACTCTCCAGGTTCAAGGGATTCTTCCTCCAGCTAAAACATGCATGGGAAACCCAGAGTATCGTCCACCGTGTGATTGGGAAACGATTTAAAATGCATCTCAGTTTTTGTATCCTGGTCCTCGGGTTCACCATTCCAGATGCTTTACTAACACTCTCCCCGCTTGGAGAGTCAGTGCCTTTAACCTCCTGTTTGGCACTGTTTGCCATTTCTGCGCAAGATGAACAGGAATACCGAGAACCAATGGGAGAGTATCTGTAGGTGTGTGCACGGGCAAATATTTTTTTTAACATCTTTATTGGGGTATAATTGCTTTACAATGGTGTGTTAGTTTTTGCTTTATAACAAAGTGAATCAGCTATACATATACATATGCTCCCTGTGTCTTCCTTCTTGTGTCTCCCTCCCTCCCTCTCTCCCCCTTCCACCCCTCCAGGCTGTCCCAACGCCCCGAGCTAATATCCCTGTGCCTTGCGGCTGCTTCCCCCTTGCTATCTACCTTACTACATTTATTAGTGTGCATATGTCCATGACTCTCTCTCGCCCTGTCATAACTCACCATTCCCCCTCCCCATATCCTCAATTCCGTTCTCCAGTAGGTCTGCGCCTCTATTCCTGTCTTATCCGTAGGTTCTTCATGACATTTTTTTCCTTTAAATTCCATATATATGTGTTAGCATACGCTATTTGTCTTTTTCTTTCTGACTTACTTCACTCTGTATGACAGACTCTAGGTCTATCCATCTCATTACAAATAACTCAGTTTCATTTCTTTTTAAGGCTGAGTAATATTCCATTGTGTATATGTGCCACATCTTCTTTATCCATTCGTCCGATGATGGGCGCTTAGGTTCTTTCCATCTCCGGGCTATTGTAAATAGAGCTGCAATGAACATTTTGGTACATGACTCTTTTTGAATTTTGGTTTTCTCAGGGTATATGCCCAGTATGCACGGGCAATTTTAACACTCATTTCCCAACAGGAAGAGGAATTAACCAAAGGCTCAGCATGCCGTGCTGGAACAAGATTAGGGCCTGAAGCAATCCTGCGGTTTTGTGGCCAGCTCACAAGAAAGCGAGTTGAGGAAAGGAGCTCAGGGGCACTGTCATTCACATACATGCAGACTTATAAATGACAGAAATCGTACAAAAATATATTGAATTAAGGCTGCGAAGAGGACTTGACAGTGGGGCAGAATTGCTGGAATCCGATTTCAGGAGGTAGACGTGAATTGCTCTGAAAGCATAAGAGAAGTGGCAGAACCTCGTCAATGAAGCACTTGGCCAAAAAGGGCATATGCATTTTTTCCAGGGCCATCATTCACGGGAGTAGGAGGCTCCCAGCATGCTCCAGTGGCCAACAGAGGGCCCACGTCGCCAAGGCGATGTGAGCTAGCCAGGCAGGAGTGACCTGACATCAGAGGGCCCACCTCACAGAATGGTAAGGAACCCAACCAGGATCAGACTCTCCCCAGAGGGCCCACATCACCAAGGTGATGGGAACCAGGCAGGAGTGTCCTCACACCCGTGGGGCCACATCATCAAAAGTTGAGGTACCCAGCACATGTGGCCTCAAACCAGAGGACCCACATCACCATGGGTTTCGGAGTGAGGCAGGCAGGGTTAACCTCACAACACATGTCCCATTGTATACAAAATGTGTGGAAACCAGCAGTTGGATCTTCCTAGCAGGCGGCCCAGAGCACTGAGGCTATGAGATCCAGGCCGGCATGAACTCACAACAGAGGGCCCTCATTGTGATTCTGTAAGCAACCCAGCCGTTGTGACCTCAGAGCAGAAGACCCACATCCCCATGGGGAAGGGAAACAAGCAGGAGTGTCATCGCAAGAGTGGGCACACATGAAAAAATGTGGGGAGCCCAGCAATTAGTGCCTGATGCCAGAGGGCCCTCATCACCGAGGGGCGGTGGCTCCCAGCCAGCTCCGACTGCTACCAGAGGGGCGACGTCGCCAATGCGGAGTGCGACAACCAGGCAGGAGTGACCTCAGAGCAGAGGGTCAACCTCACAGAAGTGTGAAGAACCAAAGAGGATCAGATTCTCACCAGAGGGCCCACATCACCAAGGGAATGGGAACCAGGCAGGAGTGTCCTCACACTAGTGGGGCCACATCACCGAAAAGTGAGGGACCCAGCACACGTGGCCTCAAACCAGAGGACACACATCACAAGGGAGCTGGGATTGAGGCAGGCAGGAGGAGCCTCAAAACAGAGGGACCATAGAATTAAAGAGGTGAAGAATCCCGCAGTTGGAACCTCCCAGCAGGCGGCCAGGAGCAGCGAGACTATGGGATCCAGGCCGGAGTGATCTCACACCAGAGGGCCGTCATCATGAAACTGTGAGCAACCTAGGCGTTGGGATCTCAGAGCAGAAGGCCCACATTCCCATGGGGTTGGGAACCTGTCAGAAGTGTACTCGCACCACAGGGCACACAGCAGAGAATTTAGGGAACCCAGGAGTTAGGGCCTGACGCCAGAGGGCCCTCATTACCAAGGGGAGGAGACTCCAATCAGGCACCAACACCCAACTGAGGTCCCACGTCGCCAAGGTGACGTGTGACAGCCAGGTAGGAGTGACCTCACCGCAGAGGGCCTACCTCACAGAAGGGTGAGGAACACAGCCAGGATAAGACTCTCACCAGAGGGCCCACATCACCAAGGTGATCAGAACCAGGCAGGAGAGTCTTCACACCAGTGTGGCCACATCATAGAAAGGTGAGGAACCCAGCACATGTGGCCTAAACCAGAAGACCCACATCTCCAAGGGGCTCGGAATGAGGCAGGCAGGAGTAGCCTCACAACACAGGGCCCATAGAATAAAAAAGCTGAGGAATCCAGCAATGGGAACCTCCCAGCAGGCGGCCAAGAGCACCAAGTCTATGCGATTCAGGCCGCAGTAAACTCACAGCAGAGGGTCCACATCATGAAACTGCGAGCAACCCAGCCATTTGGACCTCAGAGCAGAAGGTCCACATCCCCAAGGTGTTGGGAGCATGGCAGGAGTGTCCTCGCACCACTTAGCACATATCAGAAAATGTGGGTACCCAGCAGTTAGGGCCTGACGCCAGAGGGCCCTCATCACTGAGGGGAGGAGGCTCCCAGCATGTTCCAACTACCACAAGAGGGCCCACGTCGCCAAGGCGGGGTGTGCCAGCCAGGCAGGAGTGACCTCACAGCAGACGGCCCACCTCAAAGAAGTGTGAGGAACCCAACCAGGATCAGACTCTCACCAGAGGGCCCATATCACCAAGGGGACGGGAACCAGGCACGAGTGTCCTCACACCAGTGGGGCCACATCACTAAAAGATGAGGAAACTGGCACATGTGGCCACAAACCAGAGGACCTACATCACCAAGGGGCTGGGAGTGACACAGGCAGGAGGAGCCTCCCAACACAGGGCCCAAAGAATAAAAAAGGTGAGGAACCCAGCAGTTGGAACTTCCCAGCAGGCGGCCCAGAGTACAGAGGCTATGGGATCTAGGAATGAGTGAACTAACACCAGAGAGCTAACATCAGGAAACTGTGAGCAACCCAGTCGTTGGAACCTCAGAGCAGAAGGCCCATATCGCCATGGGGATGGGAACATTTCACGAGTGTCCTGGCATCACTGGGCTCACATCAGAAAACCTGGGGAGCCCAGCAGTTAGAGCCTGACGCCAGAGGGACCTCATCACCGAGGACAGGAGTCTCCAAAAGGATCCAACTGCCACCAGAGGGCCGACGTCACCAAGGCAATGGGAGCAAGCCAGGCAGGAGTTACCTCAGAGCACAGGGCCCACCTCAGAGAACGGTAAGGAACCCAGCCAGGATCAGACTCTCACCAGAGGGGCCACATCACCAAGGGGCTGGGAAACAGGCACGAGTGTCCTCACACCATTGGGGCCACATCATCGAAAGGTGAGGGACCCAGCACACGTGGCCTCACACCAGAGGACACACATCACAACGGGGCTGGGATTGAGGCAGGCAGGAGGAGCCTCAAAACAGAGGGCCCATAGAATAAAAAAGGTGAGGAATCCCGCAGTTGGAACCTCCCAGCAGACGCCCAGGAGCAGCAAGCCTATGGGATCTAGGCCGGAATGAACGCCCATCAGAGGGCCCTCATCATGAAACTGTGAGCACCCAGGCGTTGGGACCTCAGAGCAGAAGGCCCAAATTCCCATGGGGTTGGGAACCTGACAGGAGTGTACTCGCACCACAGGTCGCACATCCCCAAATTTTGGGAGCCCAGGAGTTAGGGTCTGACGCAAGAGGGCCCTCATTACTGAAGGACGGAGACTCGCAGCAGACACTAACTCCCAACTGAGGGCCCACGTCACCAAGGTGATGTGTGCCAGCCAGGCAGGTGTGACCTCACCGCAGAGGGCCTACCTCACAGAAGGGTGAGGAAACCAGCCAGGATTAGACTCACCAGAGGGCCCACATCACCAAGGGGATCGGAACCAGGCAGGAGGGTCCTCCCACCAGTGTGGCCACATTATAGAAAGGTGAGGAACCCAGAACATGTGGCCTAAAACAGGGGACCCACATCTCCAAGGGGCTAGGAGTGAGGCAAGCAGGAGTATCCTCACAAAACAGAGCCCACAGAATAAAAGTTGTGAGGAATCCAGCAGTTGGAACCGGCCAGTAGGCCGCCCAGAGCACAGAGTCTATGGGATCCAGGCCACAGCGAACTCACAGCAGAGGTCCCACATCATGAAACTGTGAGCAACCCAGCGGATGGGACCTCAGAGCAGAAGGCCCACATCCCTATGGGGATGGGAACCTGACAGGAGTGTCCTCGGCCCACTTCCACGAAGCAGAAAATGTGGGAACCCAGCAGTTAGGACCTGAGGCCAGAGGACCCTCATCACCGAGGGGAGGAGGCTCCCAGCAGGCTCCAACTGCCACCATAAGGCCGATGTCACCAAGGCGGGGTGTGCCAGCCAGGCAGGAGTGACCTCAGAGCAGAAAGCCCACCTCACAGAAGTGTGAGGAACCCAACAAGGATCAGACTGTCACCAGAGGGCCAACATCACCAAGGGAATGGGAACCAGGCAGGAGTGTCCTCACACCAGTGGGGCTACATCACCATAATTTGAGGGACCCAGCACACGTGGCCTCAAACCTGAGGACACACATCACCAAGGGGCTGGGAGTGAGGCAGGCCAGAGGATCCTCAAAACAGAGGGACCATAGAATAAAAAAGGTGAGGAATCCCACAGTTGGAACCTCCGGCAGGCAGCCAGGAGCAGCGAGGCTATGGGATCTAGGCCGGAGTGAACTCACACCAGAGGGCCCTCATCATGAAACTGTGAGCAACACAGCCGTTGGGACCTCAGAGCAGAAGGCTCACATCCCCATGGGGATGGGAACCTGGCAGGAGTGTCCTTGCACCACTTAGCACGAATCAGAAAATGTGGGAACCCAGCAGTTAGGGCCTGAGGCCAGAGGGCCCTCATCACCGAGGGGAGGAGGCTCCCAGCAGGCTCCAACTGCCACCATATGGCCGACGTTGCCAAGGCGGGGTGTGCCAGCCAGGCAGGAGTGACCTCAGAGCAGAGGGCCCACCTCACAGAAGGGTGAGGAACCTAACCAGGATCAGACTCTCACCAGAGGGCCAACATTAACAAGGTGATGGGAACCAGGCAAGACTGTCCTAACACCAGTGGGGCCAACATCACCAAGGGAATGGGAACCAGGCAAGAGTGTCCTCACACCAGTGTGGCCACATTATAGAAAGGTGAGGAACACAGCACATGTGGCCTCAAACAAGGGGACACACATCACGAAGGGGCTGGGAGTGAGGCATGCAGGAGGAGACGCACAATCGAGGGCCCATAGAATAAAAAATGTGAGGAATCGGGAAGTAGGAAACTCCAAGCGGGAGGCCCAGAGCACTGACACTATGGGATACAGGCCAGAGTGAACACACAGCAAAGGGCCCACATCATGAAACTGTGAGCAACCCAGCAGTTGGGACCACAGAACAGAAGTCCCACATGCCCATGGGGATGGGAACATGGCAGGAGTGACTCGCACCACTGGGCACACATCAGAAAATGTGTGGAGCCCAGCACTTAGGGCCTGACACCAGAAGGCCCTCATCACTGAGGGGAGGAGGCCCCAGCACGCTCCAACTGCCACCAGAGGGTCCACGTCGCCAAGGCGACGTGCGCCAGCCAGGCAGGATTGACCTCACAGCAGAGGGCCCACATCATGAAAGTGTGAGCAACCCAGCCGTTAGGACCTCAGAACAGAAGGCCCACACGCTCATGAGGATGGGAACCTGGCAGGAGTGCCCTCGCACCACTTAGCTCGTATCAGAAAATGTGGGAACCCTGCCGTTAGGGCCTGACGCCAGAGGGCCTCATCACCGAGGGAAGGAGGCTCCCAGCAGGCTCCAACTGCCACCAGGGTGCCGAAGTCAGCAAGGCGGGTTGTGCCAGCCAGGCAGGAGTGACCTCAGAGAAGAGGGCTCACCTCACGGATGTGTGAGGAACCCAACCAGGATCAGAGTCTCACCAGAGGGCCCACATCACCAAGGGGATGGGAACCAGGCAGGAGTGTGCACACACCAGTGGGGCCACATCATCAAAAGATGAGGACCCCATCACATATGGCCTCAAACCTGAGGACACACATCACCATGTGGCTGGGAGTGAGGCAGGTATCTGGAGGGGCACATTTAACTCTAATTTCCCACCAGGAAGAGGAATTAACCAAAAGTTCAGAGTGCCGTGCCGGACCGTGATTATGACCTGAAGCAAACCTGCAGTTTTGTGGCCAGCTTACAAAGACGTGAGTTAAGAAAGGAGCCCAAGGGCACTGTAATTCACAAACCTGCAGAGATAAATGACAGCTATTGGCAAAAATATATCGAAGTAAGTCTGCAAAGAGGACTTGAAAACGAGGCAGAATTGCAGGAATCATATTTCAAGAGGTAGATTGGAATTGCATTTAAAGCATATGAAAAGCGGCAGATCTTTGACAGTGATGCACATGGACAAAAAGTGCGTATACATTTTTCCTGAATATATTCAGGAAAAAACGCATATGAACATTTTGGCCAACCAAGCACTCCAGCAATGGAAATCCACACTACAATGAAGTCACATTTCCCATTCGTCAAAAAGGCCATCTGAATAAAGTGTAAAAACCAGAAACACAGGACAGGCCATGGAGAACAGGGAGCCGTGTTATGCTGATGGGCGGGATGTAAATTGCCAACAGACACTCTGGAGATGTTCATGGTGTATCCTGAAACATCTAAAAAACAAAGCTACAGAGCCTAGGGCACTTCCACTTTTGGCCCTATAGCTTAGGAAAATTAAAATCAACAAGACACAGCCAACACAAAATTTAGGGCTGCTGTGTTTACAAGAACCTCGAGTCCAGTACAAATTAAATATCCCAGAAAGAAAAAAATGGATAAAGAAGTTGTGCTACTTACGTACAACGGAATATCACTCAGCAGTGAAATCAATGTCATCAGGCCTGTAGCAGCAAATTGAGTGGATTTAATTATGATGATTCTAAGAGAAATATGTCACACAAAGAAAGATAATTATCATAAGATATCACTAATAGAGGGAGTGTAAACTTGGCTACACATAAACTGAATTACAAAACCGAACAGAGTCTCACATTTAGATAAAAACCTTATGCTTGCTTAAGGGGAAAGTTGAGTTGGGCTGCTGTATAAAAACAGATTGAAATTAGCACACATACCATTCCATAAGCCAAATACGTAATAAACAAGACCTACTCTTTGCTCAACGAAATAGACTCATCCATGGTGTATCACCTCACACCTATTAGAATGGGCATCATCAGAAAATCTACAAACAAGAAATGCTGGAAACGGTGTGGAGATAAGGAATCCTCTTCCACTATTGTTGGGAACGTAAATTGATACAGTCACTGTGGAGAACATTATGGAGTTTCTTATAAAACTAAGAATAGAATTACCATATGATACAGCAATCCCTCTACTGGGCATATACCCAGACAAAACCATAAATCAAAAAGAGACATTCACCACAATGTTCATTGCATCACTATTTACACTATCCAGGTAATGGAAGCAACCTAAATGCCCACAGACAGACGAATGCATAAAGATGTGGTACATATATAAAATGGAATATTACTAAGCCATAAAAAGGAATGAAATTGGGACATTTGTAGAGACGTTGATGGATCTAGAGACTGTCATACAGAGTGAAGTAAGTCAGAAAGAGAAAAACAAATCTTGTATATTAATGCATATATGTGGAACCTAGAAAAATTGTACAGATGAACCGTTTTGCAAGGCAGAAATAGAGCAACACATGTATACAACAAACGTATGGACAACAAGGGGGGAAAGCTGTTGGGGATGGTGGTGGGAGGAGTTGAGATATTGGGATTGGTATGTATACATTTATATGTATAAAGTAGATAACCAAAAACAACCTGCTGTATAAAAATTAAATTCAAAATAAAAAAATAAAATTAAAAAAAGTAAAACAGAGAAAATATTCTTCCCTTCACATACATGTATTTATATGAATAAATTATTTCCATGCTTATATCTGTAAATACACAAAAGAGGAATAAAATCTACCTTGAACCAAAAACGAAAAAAAGATAAAAAAGAACAGAACCCACCAGTTACACAGAGGAAAACCGTTTCAGGGCACTTGCTCCAATTGCAAACAATTCTGAAGTTGGTCAGTGGTGGGGAATCATCTCCCATTCAGCCAGCATGCTCCTCGCAACAAGCGTCCTCACTGCAAAGCTGGGGGACCGTGCCGAGGTATCTGTGAGTAAACGTGGGCCGAGCCCCAGGCCAGCTGCTGCTGAAATGTTCCCACCCTTCCAAGGCTAAACACCTGAATATGTACAAGGACTTGAAAACCTAGAGGAAGGGCCATGGAGCCACATGAGGGACAGCATGCCAGCCGACTTGGTGCTTGCAGGCCAGCCAGGATGGCCCTGGCCCTGGGTGCTCTTCTGGAAGCTCTCCATTTCCCTGCCTGAGATACCCCTGCTGTCCCGGCCCCCACTGCTTTCTTCCTTCCTCACCTGTGCCCAGGGAGAAATTCCAGCGGCAGGTGTGGGTGACACATCCTCTTCTTTAGCAGGTAGCATCTTGGCAACTGCTGCAGAAAGTCCAGCAGAGCCCCACTCACACTGGGACACCCACAAAGCCGTGGCCTCTCACTCCCTCCCACCAGCCCAGCCCCGAGACTGCTGACAGGGCAGAGAAAATGGCGTCAGGCACAGCTGCAGGGGCTCTTGCTGCCTGGAGCGGTGTTTATATTGATCTCAACCCAGGCACACCTGGGGAGGGCTGGCCGGCACGGTCAGGCTTCCCAGGCCAGCCAATAATCACCCCTCAGGGGCTCACAGTTGCAGAAAATGGAACTTGCTGAATTGGCCAGGTCCAAGGAACAGGTGTGGGCTCCTGAGAGTCAGGATAGACAAAGGGCTGCAGCTCTGGCTTGTTTTCTAATTATATTATCTGGCCCATGAGTGGGAGACAACTTCAAGAAAACCCTCTCCTAATGAGAGGAACCCAGGAGTCAGGGAGAGGAGGGGTGGGTGGTGGTTGGAGACAGAGGCCTGGTGCCCCGGGTGCAGTGGAAGTCTCTGGAAGACCAGGTGGAGGAGGCCGCACAGAGTGATGCCCAGGGTCACAGACCTGTCAGAGCTGCTGTTTGTTAGTTCAAGTCCTGCTCTGAGGTGCTCTGTGTCAGATCTGAGCGACAGGTGAGCTGGGAGTGCTCTGCAATGAGGGCTATGTGCACGGTTCCTGTGTGCACAGCCCTGCCAAGGTACCTGCAAGGGTAGCTCTGTATCCCGGGAGGGGCCTGACCACGGGAGCCCCATGGACTGCAGAGGACCTGCCCAGGGAATCCCATATCCTGGGAGGGGCCTGAACACGAGAGCCCCGTGGGCTGGGGTGGGGGTAGGGTACCTGCCCAGGTGAGCTCCATATCCTGGGATTGGCCTGACCTCGAGAGCCCCATGGGCTGCTGGAGTCCTGGTAAAGGATGTCAGGACAGTCAGTGAAGCCACCGAGGATATACCTCCAGTAGTTCCTAAATCCTACACCGTGCTGGTCATTCTACCAACCACCAGGACTTGGTATTCTGTATTACTCTTCAATGATGCCTTCTTTTGTATTCCATTAGTCCCAGAGTCACAAGAAATTTTGGCTTGTCAGTGACAGGACTCAACATACAACTAAAACAATACTTCCAGGCTGTCTTGCCCCAAGGGTTCAAAAATTCCCACACCATCTTTGGGGAAAGCTCAGCTAAAGACCTAAAAGTTCTACCTCTGGAAAAGGAAACACTCCTTCAATATTCAGACAACATTCTGATCGCCAGCCCTACTAAGGAGGCCTCAGAACTACCAAGCCAATAAAGGATAGAAGTTGTCCACGAAAAAGCTCAAATATCACAGACTACGGTGACCTGCCTGGGCTTCATTCTCACAGAAGGTCGGAGAAGCCCATCCCAGGAAAGGGAAGAAACAATTTACAGCCTTACCCCTTTCTGAAACTAGAAGACAGCTTAGGGGTTCCTGGGGAAGCCAGGGTTTCCTGCCTCTGGATCCCTAACTACAGTCTACTAGCTGGGCCTCTATATGAAACACTGAAAGGAAAAGATGATGATCCTTTTGAATAGAATCCAGAAGTGGCCTTTCAAGAATGGAAAGAGCAGTCAATTCAGACCCTTGCCCTGGAACTCCCTAATTTAGCTAAACCCTTTGACCTTTACATTCCTGGTGAAAGGTGAATCGCCATTGGAGCATTAGTGCAAAAACTGGGACCACTTGAAATGGAACAATGCAAGAATGCCATCCAGGTAGGATAAACTATGGTCACCAAGGGGCTTGGCCCACCGCCACATCTGGCCAAGATACTGGTGGTATCTGAAAACCTGGAAATCAGCAGCCCAAAAGGCCACCTCCCTTCTAAGGGAAACGGACCCCACGTGGTGATCCTAACCCCCAACCATGCCCTGAAGTTGCAGGGTTTGCTCCGTGGGCACACTGACCTCGATTGAGGAGGCCCTCCAACTCCAACCTCCAGAGAGATAACCGGGGGCAACGGGGCACCATGACGACCCATGTGACCATCACTTGACCTGGAGTTTCTCTCATAAAACAACAAGAGTGTGTCCCAAAAGAGTAGACTACTGCTTGCAGTACTTACTGTACCCAGAGGGGAGCTAATAATCTTGGCGGGGGAACCGTATATCATGCTGTCACCATAGAAAAGCCTACAGACACCCTGATGATGGTGGCCAATAAGACCGGCTGGACTCCTGTTTACTTCCAAAGGCTCTTGACTCAGTGACCATCATGATCCTTCATCACCACTAACCCTGGACTGTCTGGGAGCTGAGCGGGCAGGGTCCTGACACCTGGTGCTGTTTTTACGTTAATTCAGGGGCCTAATGGAAGAAAGCGCAGACTGTTGGTCAGAGCATCTAGGCTGGCAGAAACGGTCAGTCAGAGCATCTAGGCTGGCAGAAATGGTCAGCCTAATGTGGCTGAACAGATGTGGGGCGGGGTGAAACTGGACCTCACAGCGCCACTGCACATCTCCTTTCTGGACCCTTAAAGGTCATTAGAATCTATAACACTTCCAATACTGGTGCTCAGGCGGACGAGCAGGGAGGCAGGAGGCCTGGGGACAATCAACGTCACCTGGAGGCTGCTGGGGAGAAGTTCTGACCCTCGCCCACGGGTAT
Source organism: Phocoena phocoena (assembly GCF_963924675.1). Classification (NCBI taxonomy): domain Eukaryota; kingdom Metazoa; phylum Chordata; class Mammalia; order Artiodactyla; family Phocoenidae; genus Phocoena; species Phocoena phocoena. The sequence continues at coordinate 387,842 of NW_027077403.1, read as the reverse complement.
GAGGCCTCCTAACTCAGCACTCAGCAGTTAGAGAAGAAGGGTCTGCACCCGCAGCACTCCAAGAATGAGGAAAGGGACAAAAGGCAGAAGAGGAGTTTGTCCCAGGCAAAGCCCCTTAAAAATGCCTGGGAGATAAAAATAGAATCTGGGCAATAAAATAAAGTCTAACCTTTTTTATCCTTTGTGCTTTGTCTAATTTCAGGTGCTCCTAGGGTCTTGCATACAGAGGTTCCACACCCGGCACTTCAGACCAGATTTCCTAGAGCAGAATGGCTCGATGACACTTCAGCTCCTGGGGCCCAGTTCAGACTCCGTGACATAGAGCCTGAGCTGCAGCCAACCAGGTCCTCGAGAGCTCAGCCCCCTCCCTCCCAGTGACTCTGACAGGATCTCTACACAGCAGCCCAGCCCACAGCCCACAGGGTAGCACCTCTCCATTCTCTGATCAAAATATAAAGTTTCCTTTGCTTTTGAACCAAACTCAGTCTCGATCTATTGGCTCCAATGACACTGGGCAGGGGGACACTTGTTGGCGTCCACTCTGGAGGATCAGTAACAGAAATTGAGAACATTGTAACTTCAATGAACAGATGTGTGAGCCAAACTGTAATTAACATAGAACAGTGTATAAGGCTCGGGTAAAATAAGATGTTTCTAACACTTCCATTTGATATTTCCATTACTTTATTATAAGCAAGTTCAGTGAAAAGGTCTGTCTTCTTTGTCAGGTCAATATTAGAGAAACAAAGTGACTTCTTTCCAAGGATGTACATCTAATAATCTTGGTTAAAGCTTCAATCTTGTTTTAAATGCTTTTGCATTGAAAATGATACCTCTCTTTCAGCTCCCCCATTTCTGAGAAGCATAAAATCTTATAATTTATTATTACCAAAGGGAAATGGTAGGAGGAGGGATAAATTAACAGTTTGGGATTAACACATACACACTGCTATGTATGAAATCATCAGCAAGGAACTACTGTATAGCACAGGGAACTACACTCAATATTTTGCAATAACCTATAAGGGGAAATGATCTGAAAAAGAATAGATATTTTTATTGACATCATCCATCAATGACAGTAAAAATGGAATCTAAGGGAAGACAGTGGTGAGTGCTTCTGACCCTGAAGACTTCAATCATCTAAAGTTTGGACTCTGCCTACTTCCCAAGGCCCTTAATGAACATATGTGTAGCCGTAGCTTAAAAAATTCCCCAGTTTGGGTTGCGGAGAGACACTGATATTGAAAATCCCCTGGTGTTCTCCTCACATGAATGGGACCCTTCCTACACCTAAAACATGCCTGTCACACCCAGAGGATGGTATACCGTCTGATCGGGAAAAGTTTGGAAAAGGCATCTCATCTCCTCATCTCTTGGTGCTAGGGTTCACCACTCCAGCGTCTTTACTAACAGTCTCCCCACTTGGAGATGTCAGCACTGTCAACATCCTGTTGCATACAGTTTGGAATTTGTCCAGAGGATGAAGCGGAAGGAGGAGGAACAATGAGAGACAAGTCCTAGGTGTTCGGACAGGCACATGCCACTCTAATTTCCAATCAGGAAGACGAATTGACCAAAGGCTAGGGTTGCCCATGGAAACAGAATAGGGCTTGAGGAATCCTGATGCTTTGTGGCCAGTTCCCATAAACACAAGTTGGAAAATGGAACTCAGGGGCACTAAAATTCACGAAACTGCAGAGTTGAAAATATCTATCACTGAAAAATGTCTTGAGGAAAGTCAGAGAAAAGGACTTGTAAGCAACGGAGAATGGCAGGAAAGGGATTGGAAGAGGTAGAAAGGACTCGCCATTAAGCACAAGAAAAGGGGCTGAACATTGCCAACATTGCAGTTGGCCAAAAAGGGTGTATGCGTCTTTTTCTGTATATATTCAAGAAAAGGGCATACACTTTTTTAGCCAACCAAACAGGTGGGCACTGGAAATCAATTCTCCAAAACATATCACTTTGCATCAGTCAGAAGAGCCGTCCTCATAAAGTGTAAACACCAGAAATGCAGGACAGGGCAAGGAGAAAAGGGAGCCCTGTGAGTCTTATAGTGGAAATGTATATTGCCAACGGTCACTCTGGATAAGTGTATTGTGTTTACTAAAGCATCTAAAAAATGAGCTACCGAGCACAGGGCACTTGCACTCATGGAAGTATATCTTGGGAAAAACAAAAATCGAGAGGACACAGGCACCCCAATGTTTACCACCTCTCTGTTTAAAAGATCCTCGACTAGTATATAACTTAAATGTTTCTGCAGAGAAAAAATGGATAGAGATGTGGTGCTTATGTAGAGTGGAATATTACTCAGCCTGGAAATCAATGAAATACGGCCAGTTGTAACAACTCCAGAGGAGTTACGTGTGATCATTCGATGTCATATAATTCAAAAAGAAAAAGACATAAGATATTACTAATACATGGAATGTTAACATGGCTACATATGAACTGAATTACAAAAGAGAAGAGGGTTTCAAATTAAGAAAACCAACTTATGCTTCCTTAAGGGGAAAGGTGAGTTGGGGTGCTGCATAAAACCAGAGATTGAAATTAGCACAGATACCGTTCCATAAGCCAAATATGTAATAGTCAAGGCCTACTCCTTGCTCAACGAAATGGACTCAACACGCGATATTCAATGCCTAGGAATATACCTGATTAGTAAGAATCTTAAAACCCATGAACTTATATGTCTCCATAAGAGAATCAAGCGTGTGTACAGCGGCATAAACGAAGCAGTGAAAATCCGATAAATACCGTTATCAAAATAAACTACAAAAACAAAACACAATGAAAGTGAAATAGAGAGCAATTCTTAAATAATTCATTCAGGGCTTGTGATGCAACCTGGATTTACCACATCGACACCCAGAGCTGGGTGAGACATAAGGCTGGACACATGGGGCTGATAGCATTGGTGAGTTTCTGTGAGCAAATGCAGACCCTTTGAAGTTATACTGCATGGTACCCATTCCATGGGTCCCAACTCTCCAGGTAAAGGGATTCTTTATTCAGCTACAGCATGATTGGGAAACCCAGAGTATGGTCCACCATGTGATTGGGAAACGATTAAAAATGTATCTAAGTTTTCGTATCCTGGTCCTCAGGTTCACCATTCCAGATGCCTTACTAACACTCTGCCCACTTGGAGAGACAGTGCGCTTAAACTCCTGTTTGGCATATTTCGCAATTTCTTCAAAAGATGAATAGGAATAGGGAGAAACAATGAGAGACAAGCAGTAGGTGTCTGCACGGGCAAATGTAACGCTCGTTTCCCACCAGGAAGAGGAATTAGCCAAAGGATCAGAGTGCCCTGCCCGAAACAGATTGGGGCCTGAAGCAATACTGCGGTTTTGTGCCCAGCTCACAAGAAGGGGGGTTGAAAAAAGGAGCTGAGGGGCACTGTCATACACAAACGTGCAGAGTTATAAATGAAAGCTATCGTCCAAAAATATACTGAACTAAGGCTGTGAAGAGGACTTGAAAGCAGGGCAGAATTTCAGGAAAACGATTGCAGGGGGTAGACTGGAATTGCCCTTAAAGCACAGGAAAAGAGGCACAACGTCGACAATGATGCACTTGGCCAAAACGGGCGTATGCGTTTTTTCCTGAATATATTCAGGAAAAAACGCATACGCCCTTTTGTGTCAAACAAGCAAGCCTATAAAGGAAATCTGCACTAAAATGCAGTCTCACTGCCCCTACCTGGCAAAAGGGCCACCTGATAAAAGTGTAAAATCCAGAAAGGCAGGACAGGACATTGAGAACAGGGAGCCTTGTTATGCTGATTGGCAGGATGTAAATTGCCAACAGCCACCCTGGAGAAGTGTATGGTGTTTCCTGAAACACGTAAGAAACAAAGCAACACAGCCTATGACACTTCCAATTATGGTCCTATAGATTAGGGAAATTAAAATCAAAAACAGAGAGCCACCACAAAGTTTGGGACGGCTGTGTTCACAAGAAGCTCGTCTACACTACCAGGTAAATATTGCAGAAAGCAAAAACTGTATAACGAGTTTGTGGTAGGTACGTACAAAGGAATATCACTCAGCAATGAAATCTGTGTCATCAGGCCCGTAGCAACAAAGTGAGTGGATGCAGGTACGGTGATTCTACGTGAACTACGTCACACAGAAAAAGAAACATCATAAGATATCACTAATACACGGAATGTAAACTTGACTACACATGAACTGAATTACAAAACGGAACAGGGTTGCAAATTTAGAAAACCAACTTGTGCTTGCTTATGGGGAAAGGTGCGTTGGGGTGCTGCATAAAACCAGAGACTGAAATTAGCACAGATAACATTCCATAAGCCAAATATGTAATAGACAAGACCTACTCCTTGCTCAACGAAATGGACTCAACACCACATATTCAACGCCTAAGAATATACCTGACTAGGTAGAATCTTAAAACCCATGGATTTATATGTCTCCGTAAGAGAATCAAGCCAGTGTACAGTGGCATAAACGCATCAGTGAAAATCCGATAATCCCCATTATCAAAATAAATTTCGAAAAGAAAACCCAAGACAGTGAAATAGAGAGCAATTCTTAAATAATTCACTCAGGGCATGTGATGCAACTGGGATTTAACACATCTACAAGCAGAGCTGGTTGAGACATAAGGCTGGACACTTCAGGCTGATAGCATTGGTGAGTTTCGGTGAGCAAATGCAGACCCTTTGAAGTCATACTGCATGGTACCCATTCCATGGGTCCCAACACTCCAGGTTCAAGGGATTCTTCCTCCAGCTAAAACATGCATCGGAAACCCAGAGTATCGTCAACCGTGTAATTGGGAAACGATTTAAAATGCATCTCAGTTTTCGTATCCTGGTCCTCGGGTTCACCATTCCAGATGCTTTACTAACACTCTCCCCGCTTGGAGAGTCAGTGCCTTTAACCTCCTCTTTGGCACAGCTTGCAATTTCTGTGCAAGATGAACAGGAATAGGGAGAACAAATGAGAGACTAGCTATAGGTGTCTGCACGGGCAAATGTAACGCTCATTGCCCACCAGGAAGAGGAATTAACCAAACGCTCAGCGTGCCCTGCCGGAAACAGATTAAGGCCTAAAGCAATCCTGCGGTTTTGTGCCCAGCTCACAAGAAAGCGAGTTGAAGAAAGGAGCTCAGGGGCACTGTAATTCACAAACCTGCAGAGTTATAAATGACAGCTATCCTCCAAAAATATATTGCAGTAAGCCTGCGAAGGGGACTTGAAAGCGGGGCAGAATTTCAGGAAAACTATTGCAGGGGGTAGACTGGAATTGCCCTGAAAGCATAGGAAAAGAGGCAGAACGTCGACAATGATGCACTTGGCCAAAAAGGGCGTATGCGTTTTTTCCTGAATATATTCAGGAAAAAACGCATACGCAATTTTTGGCCAACCAAGCAAGCCTGTAAAGGAAATCTGCACTACAATGAAGTCTCACTGCCCCCCTGGCAAAAGGGCCAACTGAAAAAAGTGTAAAATCCAGAAAGGTAGGACAGGATATGGAGAACAGGGAGCCTTGTTATGCTGATTGGCAGGATGTAAATTGCCAGCAGCCACCCTGGAGAAGTGTATGGTGTTTCCTGAAACACGTAAGAAACAAAGCAACACAGCCTATGGCACTTCCACTTATGGTCCTATAGCTTACGGAAATTAAAATCAAAAACAGACAGCCACCCCAATATTTGGGACGGCTGTGTTCACAAGAAGCTCGTCTACAGTATCAGGTAAATATCCTAGAAAGCAAAAAATGGATAAAGAAGTTGTGGCACGTACGTACAATGCAATATCACTCAGCAATGAAATCTGTGTCATCAGGCCCGTAGCGGCATAGTGAATGTATGCAGGTATGGTGATTCTACGTGAAATATGTCACACGGAAAAAGAAACATCATAAGATATCACTAATACACGTAATGTAAACTTGACTAAACATGAACTGAATTACAAAACAGAACAGGGTTTCAAATTTAGAAAACCAACTTGTGCTTGCTTATGGGGAAAGGTGCGTTGGGGTGCTGCATAAAACCAGAGACGGAAATTAGGACAGATAACTTTCCATAAGCCAAATATGTAATAGACAAGACCTACTCCTTGCTCAACGAAATGTACCCAACACCACATATACAACGCCTAGGAATATACCTGACTAGGAAGAATCTTAAAACCCATGGATATATATGTCTCCGTAAGAGAATCGAGCGTGTGTACAGCAGCCGAAACGCAGCAGTGAAAATCCGATAAATCCCATTATCCAAATAAATTTCGAAAACAAAACACAATAACAGTGAAATAGAGAGCAATTCTTAAATAATTCACTCAGGGTATGTGATGCAACCGGGATTGACCACATCTACACCCAGAGCTGGTTGAGACATAAGTCTGGACACTTCAGGCTGATAGCATTGGTGAGTTTTGGTGATCAAATGCAGACCCTTTGAAGTCATACTGCATGGTACCTATTCCATGGGTCCCAACTCTCCAGGTTCAAGGGATTCTTCCTCCAGCTAAAACATGCATGGGAAACCCAGAGTATCGTCCACCGTGTGATTGGAAAACGATTTAAAATGCATCTCAGTTTTCGTATCCTGGTCCTCGGGTTCACCATTCAAGATGCTTTACTAACACTCTCCCCGCTTGGAGAGTCAGTGCCTTTAACCTCCTCTTTGGCACAGCTTGCAATTTCTGTGCAAGATGAACAGGAATAGGGAGAACCAATGAGAGACTAGCTGTAGGTTTGTGCACGGGCAAATGTAATGCTCATTTCCCACCAGGAAGAGGAATTAACCAAAGGCTCAGCGTGCCCTGCCAGAAACAGATTAGGGCCTGAAGCAATCCTGCGGTTTTGTGCCCAGCTCACAAGAAAGCGAGTTGAAGAAAGGAGCTCAGGGGCACTGTAATTCACAATCCTGCAGAGTTATAAATGACAGCTATCTTCCAAAAATATATTGCAGTAAGCCTGCGAAGGGGACTTGAAAGCGGGGCAGAATTTCAGGAAAACGATTGCAGGGGGTAGACTGGAATTGCCCTGAAAGCATAGGAAAAGAGGCAGAAAGTCGACAATGATGCACTTGGCCAAAAAGGGCGTATGCGTTTTTTCCTGAATATATTCAGGAAAAAAGGCATACGCCCTTTTTGACCAACCAAGAAAGCCTGTAAAGAAATCTTCACTACAATGAAGTCTCACTGCCCCCCGGGCAAAAGGGCCATCTGAAAAAAGTGTAAAATCCAGAAAGGTAGGACAGGATATGGAGAACAGGGAGCCTTGTTATGCTGATTGGCAGGATGTAAATTGCCAGCAGCCACCCTGGAGAAGTGTATGGTGTTTCCTGAAACACATAAGAAACAAAGCAACACAGCCTATGGCATTTCCACTTATGGTCCTATAGCTTACGGAAATTAAAATAAAAAACAGAGAGCCACCCCAAAGTTTGGGACGGCTGTATTCCCAAGAAGCTCGTCTACAGTACCAGGTAAATATCCCAGAAACAAAAAATGGATAAAGAAGTTGTGGCACGTACGTGCAATGTAATATCACTCAGCAATGAAATCTGTGTCATCAGGCCCGTAGCGGCATAGTGAGTGGATGCAGGTATGGTGATTCTACGTGAACTACGTCACAGAGAAAAAGAAACATCATAAGATATCACTAATACACGGAATGTAAACTTGACTACACATGAACTGAATTACAAAACAGAACAGGGTCTCAAATTTAGAAAACCAACTAGTGCTTGCTTATGGGGAAAGGTGCGTTGGGGTGCTGAATAAAACCAGAGACTGAAATTAGCACAGATAACATTCCAGAAGCCAAATATGTAATAGACAAGACCTACTCCTTGCTCAACGAAATGGACTCAACACCACATATTCAACGCCTAGGAATATACCTGACTAGGAAGAATCTTAAAACCCATGGATTTATATGTCTCCATAAGAGAATCAAGCCTGTGTACAGGGGCATAAACGCAGCAGTGAATATCTGATAAATCCCATTATCAAAGTAAATTTCAAAAACAAAACACAAAGACAGTGAAATAGAGAGCAATTCTTAAAAAATTCACACAGGGCATGTGATGCAACCGGGATTTAACACATCTACACCCAGAGCTGGTTGACACATAAGGCTGGACACTTCAGGCTGATAGCATTGGTGAGTTTCGGTGAGCAAATGCAGACCCTTTGAAGTCATACTGCATGGTACCTATTCCATGGGTCCCAACTCTCCAGGTTCAAGGGATTCTTCCTCCAGCTAAAACATGCATGGGAAACCCACAGTATGGTCCACCGTGTGATTGGGAAACGATTTATAATGCATCTCAGTTTTCGTATCCTGGTCCTCGGGTTCACCATTCCAGATGCTTTACTAACACTCTCCCCGCTTGGAGAGTCAGTGCCTTTAACCTCCTCTTTGGCACAGCTTGCAATTTCTGTGCAAGATGAACAGGAATAGGGAGAACCAATGAGAGACTAGCTGTAGGTGTCTGCACGGGCAAATGTAACAATCATTGCCCACCAGGAAGAGGAATTAACCAAAGGCTCAGCGTGCCCAGCCGGAAACAGATTAGGGCCTGAAGCAATCCTGCGGTTTTGTGCCCAGCTCACAAGAAAGCGAGTTGAAGAAAGGAGCTCAGGGGCACTGTAATTCACAATCCTGCAGAGTTATAAATGACAGCTATCTTCCAAAAATATATTGCAGTAAGCCTGCGAAGGGGACTTGAAAGCGGGGCAGAATTTCAGGAAAACGATTGCAGGGGGTAGACTGGAATTGCCCTGAAAGCATAGGAAAAGAGGCAGAAAGTCGACAATGATGCACTTGGCCAAAAAGGGCGTATGCCTTTTTTCCTGAATATATTCAGGAAAAAAGGCATACGCCCTTTTTGACCAACCAAGAAAGCCTGTAAAGAAATCTTCACTACAATGAAGTCTCACTGCCCCCCGGGCAAAAGGGCCATCTGAAAAAAGTGTAAAATCCAGAAAGGTAGGACAGGATATGGAGAACAGGGAGCCTTGTTATGCTGATTGGCAGGATGTAAATTGCCAGCAGCCACCCTGGAGAAGTGTATGGTGTTTCCTGAAACACATAAGAAACAAAGCAACACAGCCTATGGCATTTCCACTTATGGTCCTATAGCTTACGGAAATTAAAATCAAAAACAGAGAGCCACCCCAAAGTTTGGGACGGCTGTGTTCCCAAGAAGCTCGTCTACAGTAGCAGGTAAATGTCCCAGAAAGCAAAAAATGGATAAAGAAGTTGTGGCACGTACATGCAATGAAATATCACTCAGCAATAAAATCTGTGTCATCAGGCCCGTAGCGGCATAGTGAGTGGATGCAGGTACGGTGATTCTACGTGAACTACGTCACACAGAAAAAGAAACATCATAAGTTATCACTAATACACGGAATGTAAACTTGACTACACATGAACTGAATTACAAAACAGAACAGGGTCTCAAATTCAGAAAACCAACTACTGCTTGCTTATGGGGAAAGGTGCGTTGGGGTGCTGAATAAAACCAGAGACTGAAATTAGCACAGATAACATTCCAGAAGCCAAATATGTAATAGACAAGACCTACTCCTTACTCAACGAAATGGAGTCAACACCACATATTCAACGCCTAGGAATATACCTGACTAGGAAGAATCTTAAAACCCATGGATTTATATGTCTCCGTAAGAGAATCAAGCCTGTGTACAGGGGCATAAACGCAGCAGTGAATATCTGATAAATCCCATTATCAAAGTAAATTTCAAAAACAAAACACAAAGACAGTGAAATAGAGAGCATTTCTTAAATAATTCACTCAGGGCATGTGATGCAACGGGGATTGACCACATCTACACCCAGACCTGGTTGAGACATAAGGCTGGACACTTCAGGCTGATAGCATTGGTGAGTTTCGGTGAGCAAATGCAGACCCTTTGAAGTCATACTGCATGGTACCCATTCCATGGGTCCCAACTCTCCAGGTTCAAGGGATTCTTCCTCCAGCTAAAACATGCATGGGAAACCCAGAGTATCGTCCACCGTGTGATTGGGAAACGAATTAAAATGCATCTCAATTTTCGTATCCTGGTGCTCGGGTTCACCATTCCAAATGCTTTACTAACACTCTCCTCACTTGGAGAGTCAGTGCATTTAATCTCCTCTTTGGCACAGCTTGCAATTTCTGTGAAAGATGAACAGGAATAGGGAGAACCAATGAGAGACTAGTTGTAGGTGTCTGCACGGGCAAGTGTAACGCTCATTTCCCACCGGGAAGAGGAATTAACCAAAGGCTCAGCGTGCCCTGCTGGAAACAGATTAGTGCCTGAAGCAATCCTGCGGTTTTGTGCCCAGCTCACAAGAAAGCGAGTTGAAGAAAGGAGCTCAGCGGCACTGTAATTCACAAACCTGCAGAGTTATAAATGACAGCAATCTTCCAAAAGTATATTGAAGTAAGCCTGCGAAGGGGACTTGAAAGCGGGGCAGAATTTCAGGAAAACGATTGCAGGGGGTAGACTGGAATTGCCTTGAAAGCATAGGAAAAGAGGCACAACGTCGACAATGATGCACTTGGCCAAAAAGAGCGTATGCGTTTTTTCCTGAATATATTCAGGAAAAAACGCATACGCCCTTTTTGGCCAACCAAGCAAGCCTGTAAAGGAAATCTGCACTAAAATGAAGTCTCACTGCCCCCCGGGCAAAAGGGCCATCTGAAAAAAGTGTAAAATCCAGACAGGTAGCACAGGATATGGAGAACAGGGAGCCTTGTTATGCTGATTGGCAGGATGTGAATTGTGAACAGCCACCCTGGAGAAGTGTATGGTGTTTCCTGAAACACGTAAGAAATAAAGCAACACAGCCTACGGCAATTGCACATATGGTCCTATTGCTTAAAGAAATTAAAATCAAAAACAGAGAGCCACCCCAAAGTTTGGGACGGCTGTGTTCCCAAGAAGCTCGTCTACAGTACCAGGTAAATATCCCAGAAAGCAAAAAATGGATAAAGAAGTTGTGGCACGTACGTGCAATGCAATATCACTCAGCAATGAAATCTGTGTCATCAGGCCCGGAGCGGCATAATGAGTGGATGCAGGTACGGTGATTCTACGTGAACTACGTCACACAGGAAAAGAAACATCATAAGATATCACTAATACACCGATGTAAACTTGAGTACACATGAACTGAATTACAAAACAGAACAGGGTCCCAAATTTAGAAAACCAACTAGTGCTTGCTTATGGGAAAAGGTGCGTTGGGGTGCTGCATAAAACCAGAGACTGAAATTAGCACAGATAACGTTCCATAAGCCAAATATGTAATAGACAAGACCTACTCCTTGCTCAACGAAATGGACTCAAAACCACATATTCAACGCCTAGGAATATACCTGACTAGGAAGAATCTTAAAACCCATGGATTTATATGTCTCCGTGAGAGAATCAAGCGTGTGTACAGCGGCATAAACGCAGCAGTGAAAATCCTATATATCCCATTATCAAAATTAATTTCAAAAACAAAACACAAAGACAGTGAAATAGAGAGCAATTCTTAAATAATTCACTCAGGGCATGTGATGCAACCGGGATTTAACACATCTACACCCAGAGCTGTTTGAGACATAAGGCTGGACACTTCAGTCTGATAGCATTGGTGAGTTTTGGTGAGCAAATGCAGACCCTTTGAAGTCATACAGCATGGTACCCATTCCATGGGTCCCAACTCTGCAGGTTCAAGGCATTCTTCCTCCAGCTAAAACATGCATGGGAAACCGAGAGTACCGTCCACCGTGTGATTGGGAAACGATTTAAAATGCATCTCAGTTTTCGTATCCTGGTCCTCGGGTTCACCATTCCAGATGCTTTACTAACACTCTCCCCGCTTGGAGAGTCAGTGCCTTTAACCTCCTCTTTGGCACAGCTTGCAATTTCTGTGCAAAATGAACAGGAATAGGGAGAACCAATGAGAGACTAGCTGTAGGTGTCTGCACGGGCAAATGTAACGCTCATTTCCCACCAGGAAGAGGAATTAACCAAAGGCTCAGCATGCCCTGCCGGAAACAGATTAGGGCCTGAAGCAATCCTGCGGTTTTGTGCCCAGCTCACAAGAAAGCGAGTTGAAGAAAGGAGCTCAGGGGCACTGTAATTCACAAACCTGTAGAGTTATAAATAACAGCAATCCTCCAGAAATATATTGAAGTAAGCCTGCGAAGGGGACTTGAAAGCAGGGCAGAATTTCAGGAAAACGACTGCAGGGGGTAGACTGGGATTGCCCTGAAAGCATAGGAAAAGAGGCAGAACGTCGACAATGATGCACTTGGCCAAAAAGGGCGTATACGTTTTTTCCTGAATATATTCAGGAAAAAACGCATACGCCCTTTTTGGCCAACCACGCAAACCTGTAAAGGAAATCTGCACTACAATGAAGTCTCACTGTCCCCCGGGCAAAAGGGCCATCTGAAAAAAGTGTAAAATCCAGAAAGGTAGGACAGATGGCAAAAGGGCCATCCGAAAAAAGTGTAAAATCCAGAAAGGTAGAAAGAAAAAAGTGTAAAATCCAGAAAGGTAGGACAGGGAGCCTTGTTATGCTGATTAGCAGGATGTAAATTGCCAGCAGCCACCCTGGAGAAGTGTATGGTATTTCCTGAAACACGTAAGAAATAAAGCAACACAGCCTATGGCAATTGCAGTTATGGTCCTTTTCCTTAGGGAAATTAAAATCAAAAACAGAGAGCCACCCCAAAGTTTGGGACGGCTGTGTTCCCAAGAAGCTCGTCTACAGTTCCAGGTAAATATCCCAGAAAGCAAAAAATGGATAAAGAAGTTGTGGCACATACGTGCAATGCAGTATCACTCAGCTATGAAATCTGTGTCATCAGGCCCGTAGCGGCATAGTGAGTGGATGCAGGTATGGTGATTCTACGTGAACTACGTCACACAGAAAAAGAAACATCATAAGATATCACTAATACACGGAATGTAAACTTGACTACACATGAAATGAATTACAAAGCAGAACAGGGTCTCAAATTTAGAAAACCAACTAGTGCTTACTTATGGGGAAAGGTGCCTTGGGGTGCTGCATAAAACCAGAGACTGAAATTAGCACAGATAACATTCCATAAGCCAAATATGTAATAGACAAGACCTACTCCTTGCTCAACGAAATGTACTCAACACCACATATTCAACGACTAGTAATATACTTGACTAGGAAGAATCTTAAAACCCATGGATATATATGTCTCCGTAAGAGAATCAAGCGTGTGTACAGCGGCTGATACGCAGCAGTGAAAATCCGATAAATCCCATTATCAAAATAAATTTCGAAAACAAAACACAAAGACAGTGAAATAGAGAGCAATTCTTAAATAATTCACTCAGGGCATGTGATGCAACCGGGATTGACCACATCTACACCCAGAGCTTGTTGAGACATAAGTCTGGACACTTCAGGCTGATAGCATTGGTGAGTTTCGGTGAGCAAATGCAAACCCTTTGAAGTCATACTGCATCGTACCTATACCATGGGTCCCAACTCTTCGGGTTCAAGGGATTCTTCCTCCAGCTAAAACATGCATGGGAAACCCACAGTATGGACCACCGTGTGATTGGGAAACGATTTAAAATGTATCTCAGTTTTCGTATCCTGGTCCTCGGGTTCACCATTCCAGATGCTTTACTAAAACTCTCCCTGCTTGGAGAGTCAGTGCCTTTAACCTCCTGTTTGGCACAGCTTGCAATTTCTGTGCAAGTTGAACAGGAATAGGGAGAACCAATGAGAGACTAGCTATAGGTGTCACCACGGGCAATTGTAACGCTCATTTCCCACCAGGAAGAGGAATTAACCAAAGGCTCAGTGTGCCCTGCCGGAAACAGATTAGGGCCTGAAGCAATCCTGTGGTTTTGTGCCCAGCTCACAAGAAAGCAAGTTGAAGAAAGGAGCTCAGGGGCACTGTAATTCACAAACCTGCAGAGTTATAAATGACAGCTATCCTCCAAAAATATATTGAAGTAAGCCTGCGAAGGGGACTTGAAAGCGGGGCAGAAGTTCAGGAAAACGATTGCATGGGGTAGACTGGAATTGCCCTGAAGGCATAGGAAAAGAGGCACAACGTCGACAATGATGCACTTGGCCAAAAAGGGCGTATGCGTTTTTTCCTGAATATATTCAGGAAAAAACGCATACGCCCTTTTTGGCCAACCAAGCAAGCCTGTAAAGGAAATCTGCACTACAATGAAGTCTCACTGCCCCCGGGGCAAAAGGGCCATCTGAAAAAAGTGTAAAATCCAGAAAGGTAGGACAGGATATGGAGAACAGGGAGCCTTGTTATGCTGATTGGCAGGATGTAAATTGCCAGCGGCCACCCTGGAGAAGTGTATGGTGTTTCCTGAAACACATAAGAAATAAAGCAACACAGCCTATGGCAATTGCACTTATGGTCCTATTCCTTAGGGAAATTAAAATCGAAAACAGAGAGCCACCCCAAAATTTGGGACGGCTGTGTTCCCAAGAAGCTCGTCTAGAGTTCCAGGTAAATATCCCAGAAAGCAAAAAATGGATAAAGAAGTTGTGGCACATACGTGCAATGCAGTATCACTCAGCAATGAAATCTGTGTCATCAGGCCCGTAGAGGCATAGTGAGTGGATGCAGGTACAGTGATTCTACGTGAACTACGTCACACAGAAAAAGAAACATCATAAGATATCACTAATACACGGAATGTAAACTTGACTACACATGAACTGAATTACAAAACAGAACAGGGTCTCAAATTTAGAAAACCAACTAGTGCTTACTTATGGGGAAAGGTGCGTTGGGGTGCTGCATAAAACCAGAGACTGAAATTAGCACAGATAACATTCCATAAGCCAAATATGTAATAGACAAGACCTACTCCTTGCTCAACGAAATGGACCCAACACCACATATTCAACGACTAGTAATATACTTGACTAGGAAGAATCTTAAAACCCATGGATATATATGTCTCCGTAAGAGAATCAAGCGTGTGTACAACGGCTCATACGCAGCAGTGAAAATCCGATAAATCCCATTATCAAAATAAATTTCGAAAACAAACACAAAGACAGTGAAATAGAGAGCAATTCTTAAATAATTCACTCAAGGCATGTGATGCAACCGGGATTGACCACATCTACACCCAGAGCTTGTTGAGACATAAGGCTGGACACTTCAGGCTGATAGCATTTGTGAGTTTCGGTGAGCAAATGCAGACCCTTTGAAGTCATACTGCATCGTACCTATACCATGGGTCCCAACTCTTCGGGTTCAAGGGATTCTTCCTCCAGCTAAAACATGCATGGGAAACCCACAGTATGGACCACCGTGTGATTGGGAAACGATTTAAAATGCATCTCATTTTTCGTATCCTGGTCCTCGGGTTCACCATTCCAGACGCTTTACTAACACTCTCCCTGCTTGGAGAGTCAGTGCCTTTAACCTCCTGTTTGGCACAGCTTGCAATTTCTGTGCAACATGAACAGGAATAGGGAGAACCAATGAGAGACTAGCTATAGGTGTCTGCACGGGCAAAGGTAACGCTCATTTCCCACCAGGAAGAGGAATTAACCAAAGGCTCAGTGTGCCCTGCCGGAAACAGATTAGGGCCTGAAGCAATCCTGCGGTTTTGTGCCCAGCTCACAAGAAAGCGAGTTGAACAAAGGAGCTCAGGGGCACTGTAATTCACAAACCTGCAGAGTTATAAATGACAGCTATCCTCCAAAAATATATTGAAGTAAGCCTGCGAAGGGGACTTGAAAGCGGGGCTGAATTTCAGGAAAACGATTGCAGGGGGTAGACTGGAATTGCCCTGAAAGCATAGGAAAAGAGGCAGAACGTCGACAATGACGCACTTGGCCAAAAAGGGCGTATGCGTTTTTTCCTGAATATATTCAGGAAAAAACGCATACGCCCTTTTTGGCCAACCAAGCAAGCCTGTAAAGGAAATCTGCACTACAATGACGTCTCACTGCCCCCCGGGGAAAAGGGCCATCTGAAAAAAGTGTAAAATCCAGAAAGGTAGGACAGGATATGGAGAACAGGGAGCCTTGTTATGCTGATTGGCAGGATGTAAATTGCCAGCAGCCACCCTGGAGAAGTGTATGGTGTTTCCTGAAACACATAAGAAACACAGCAACACAGCCTATGGCACTTCCACTTATGGTCCTATAGCTTACGGAAATTAAAATCAAAAACAGACAGCCACCCCAATATTTGGGACGGCTGTGTTCACAAGAAGCTCGTCTACAGTATCAGGTAAATATCCCAGAAAGCAAAAAATGGATAAAGAAGTTGTGGCACGTACGTACAATGCAATATCACTCAGCAATGAAATCTGTGTCATCAGGCCCGTAGCGGCATAGTGAGTGGATGCAGGTACGGTGATACTACGTGAACTACGTCACACAGAAAAAGAAACATCATAAGATATCACTAATACATGGAATGTAAACTTGACTACACATGAACTGAATTACAAAACAGAACAGGGTCTCAAATTTAGAAAACCAACTAGTGCTTGCTTATGGGGAAAGGTGCGTTGGGGTGCTGCATAAAACCAGAGAATGAAATTAGCACAGATAACTTTCCATAAGCCAAATATGTAATAGACAAGACCTACTCCTTGCTCAACGAAATGGACCCAACACCACATATTCAACGCCTAGGAATATACCTGACTAGGAAGAATCTTAAAACCCATGGATATATATGTCTGCGAAAGAGAATCAAGCGTGTGTACAGCGGCCGAAAGGCAGCAGTGAAAATCCGATAAATCCCATTATCAAAATAAATTTCGAAAACAAAACACAAAGATAGTGAAATAGAGAGCAATTCTTAAATAATTCACTCAGGGCATGTGATGCAACCGGGATTGACCACATCTACACCCAGAGCTGGTTGAGACATAAAGCTGGACACTTCAGGCTGATAGCATTGGTGAGCTTCGGTGAGCAAATGCAGACCCTTTGAAGTCATACTGCATGGTACCCATTCCATGGGTCCCAACTCTCCAGGTTCAAGGGATTCTTCCTCCAGCTAAAACATGCATGGGAAACCCAGAGTATCGTCCACCGTGTGATTGGGAAACGATTTAAAATGCATCTCAGTTTTCGTATCCTGGTCCTCGGATTCACCATTCCAGATGCTTTACTAACACTCTCCCCGCTTGGAGAGTCAGTGCCTTTAACCTCCTCTTTGGCACAGCTTGCAATTTCTGTGCAAGATGAACAGGAATAGGGAGAACCAATGAGAGACTAGCTGTAGGTGTCTGCACGGGCAAATGTAACAATCATTGCCCACCAGGAAGAGGAATTAAACAAAGGCTCAGTGTGCCCTGCTGGAAACAGATTAGGGCCTGAAGCAATCCTGCGGTTTTGTGCCCAGCTCACAAGAAAGCAAGTTGAAGAAAGGAGCTCAGGGGCACTGTAATTCACAAACCTGCAGAGTTATAAATGACAGCTAACTTCCAAAAGTATATTGAAGTAAGCCTGCGAAGGGGACTTGAAAGCGGGGCAGAATTTCAGGAAAACGATTGCAGGGGGTAGACTGGAATTGCCCTGAAAGCATAGGAAAAGAGGCAGAACGTCGACAATGATGCACTTGGCCAAAAAGGGCGTATGCGTTTTTTCCTGAATATATTCAGGAAAAAACGCATACGCCCTTTTTGGCCAACCAAGCAAGCCTGTAAAGGAAATCTGCACTACAATGAAATCTCACTGCCCCCCGGGCAAAAGGGCCATCTGAAAAAAGTGTAAAATCCAGAAAGGTAGGACAGGATATGGAGAACAGGAAGCCTTGTTATGCTGATTGGCAGGATGTAAATTGCCAACAGCCACCCTGGAAAAGTGTATGGTGTTTCCTGAAACACGTAAGAAATAAAGCAACACAGCCTATGGCAATTGCACTTATGGTCCTATTCCTTAGGGAAATTTAAATCAAAAACAGAGAGCCACCCCAAAGTTTGGGACGGCTGTGTTCCCAAGAAGCTCGTCTACAGTACCAGGTAAATATCCCAGAAAGCAAAAAATGGATAAAGAAGTTGTGGCCTGTACGTGCAATGCCATATCACTCAGCAATGAAATCTGTGTCATCAGGCCCGTAGCGGCATAGTGAATGGATGCAGTTACGGTGATTCTACGTGAACTAGGTCACACAGAAAAAGAAACATCATAAGATATCACTAATACACGGAATGTAAACTTGACTACACATGAACTGAATTACAAAACAGAACAGGGTCTCAAATTTAGAAAACCAACTAGTGCGTGCTTATGGGGAAAGGTGCCTTGGGGTGCTGCATAAAACCAGAGACTGAAATTAGCACAGATAACTTTCCATAAGCCAAATATGTAATAGACAAGACCTACTCCTTGCTCAACGAAATGGACTCAACACCACATATTCAACGACTAGTAATATACTTGACTAGGAAGAATCTTAAAACCCATGGATATATATGTCTCCGTAAGAGAATCAAGCGTGTGTACAACGGCTCATACGCAGCAGTGAAAATCCGATAAATCCCATTATCAAAATAAATTTCGAAAACAAACACAAAGACAGTGAAATAGAGAGCAATTCTTAAATAATTCACTCAGGGCATGTGATGCAACCGGGATTGACCACATCTACACCCAGAGGTGGTTGAGACATAAGGCTGGACACTTCAGGCTGATAGCATTGGTGAGTTTCGGTGAGCAAATGCAGACCCTTTGAAGTCATACTGCATCGTACCTATACCATGGGTCCCAACTCTTCGGGTTCAAGGGATTCTTCCTCCAGCTAAAACATGCATGGGAAACCCACAGTATGGACCACCGTGTGATTGGGAAACGATTTAAAATGCATCTCAGTTTTCGTATCCTGGTCCTCGGGTTCACCATTCCAGATGCTTTACTAACACTCTCCCTGCTTGGAGAGTCAGTGCCTTTAACCTCCTGTTTGGCACAGCTTGCAATTTCTGTGCAAGATGAACAGGAATAGGGAGAACCAATGAGAGACTAGCTGTAGGTGTCTGCACGGGCAAATGTAACGCTCATTGCCCACCAGGAAGAGGAATTAACCAAAGGCTCAGTGTGCCCTGCTGGAAAGAGATTAGGGCCTGAAGCAATCCTCCGGTTTTGTGCCCAGCTCACAAGAAAGCGAGTTGAACAAAGGAGCTCAGGGGCACTGTAATTCACAAACCTGCAGAGTTATAAATGACAGCTATCCTCCAAAAATATATTGAAGTAAGCCTGCGAAGGGGACTTGAAAGCGGGGCTGAATTTCAGGAAAACGATTGCAGGGGGTAGACTGGAATTGCCCTGAAAGCATAGGAAAAGAGGCAGAACGTCGACAATGACGCACTTGGCCAAAAAGGGCGTATGCGTTTTTTCCTGAATATATTCAGGAAAAAACGCATACGCCCTTTTTGGCCAACCAAGCAAGCCTGTAAAGGAAATCTGCACTACAATGACGTCTCACTGCCCCCTGGGCAAAAGGGCCATCTGAAAAAAGTGTAAAATCCAGAAAGGTAGGACAGGATATGGAGAACAGGGAGCCTTGTTATGCTGATTGGCAGGATGTAAATTGCCAGCAGCCACCCTGGAGAAGTGTATGGTGTTTCCTGAAACACGTAAGAAACAAAGCAACACAGCCTATGGCACTTCCACTTATGGTCCTATAGCTTACGGAAATTAAAATCAAAAACAGACAGCCACCCCAATATTTGGAACGGCTGTGTTCACAAGAAGCTCGTCTACAGTATCAGGTAAATATCCCAGAAAGCAAAAAATGGATAAAGAAGTTGTGGCACGTACGTACAATGCAATATCACTCAGCAATGAAATCTGTGTCATCAGGCCCGTAGCGGCATAGTGAGTGGATGCAGGTACGGTGATACTACGTGCACTACGTCACACAGAAAAAGAAACATCATAAGATATCACTAATACATGGAATGTAAACTTGACTACACATGAACTGAATTACAAAACAGAACATGGTCTCAAATTTAGAAAACCAACTAGTGCTTGCTTATGGGGAAAGGTGCGTTGGGGTGCTGCATAAAACCAGAGAATGAAATTAGCACAGATAACTTTCCATAAGCCAAATATGTAATAGACAAGACCTACTCCTTGCTCAGCGAAATGGACCCAACACCACATATTCAACGCCTAGGAATATACCTGACTAGGAAGAATCTTAAAACCCATGGATATATATGTCTGCGAAAGAGAATCAAGCGTGTGTACAGCGGCTGAAACGCAGCAGTGAAAATCCGATAAATCCCATTATCAAAATAAATTTCGAAAACAAAACACAAAGACAGTGAAATAGAGAGCAATTCTTAAATAATTCACTCAGGGCATGTGATGCAACCGGGATTGACCACATCTACACCCAGAGCTGGTTGAGACATAAAGCTGGACACTTCAGGCTGATAGCATTGGTGAGTTTCGGTGAGCAAATGCAGACCCTTTGAAGTCATACTGCATGGTACCCATTCCATGGGTCCCAATTCTCCAGGTTCAAGGGATTCTTCCTCCAGCTAAAACATGCATGGGAAACCCAGAGTATCGTCCACCGTGTGATTGGGAAACGATTTAAAATTCATCTCAGTTTTCGTATCCTGGTCCTCGGGTTCACCATTCCAGATACTTTACTAACACTCTCCCCGCTTGGAGAGTCAGTGCCTTTAACCTCCTCTTTGGCACAGCTTGCAATTTCTGTGCAAGATGAACAGGAATAGGGAGAACCAATGAGAGACTAGCTGTAGGTGTCTGCACGGGCAAATGTAACGCTCATTGCCCACCAGGAAGCGGAATTAAACAAAGCCTCAGTGTGCCCTGCTGGAAAGAGATTAGGGCCTGAAGCAATCCTGCGGTTTTGTGCCCAGCTCACAAGAAAATGAGTTGAAGAAAGGAGCTCAGGGGCACTGTAATTCACAAACCTGCAGAGTTATAAATGACAGCTATCCTCCAAAAATATATTGAAGTAAGCCTGCGAAGGGGACTTGAAAGCGGGGCAGAATTTCAGGAAAACTATTGCAGGGGGTAGACTGGAACTGCCCTGAAAGCATAGGAAAAGAGGCAGAACGTCGACAATGATGCTCTTGGCCAAAAAGTGCGTATGCGTTTTTTCCTGAATATATTCAGGAAAAAACGCATACGCCCTTTTTGGCCAACCAAGCAAGCCTGTAAAGGATATCTGCACTACAATGACGTCTCACTGCCCCCCGGGCAAAAGGGCCATCTGAAAAAAGTGTAAAATCCAGAAAGGTAGGACAGGATATGGAGAACAGGGAGCCTTGTTATGCTGATTGGCAGGATGTAAATTGCCAGCAGCCACCCTGGAGAAGTGTATGGTGTTTCCTGAAACACGTAAGAAACAAAGCAACACAGCCTATGGCACTTCCACTTATGGTCCTATAGCTTACGGAAATTAAAATCAAAAACAGACAGCCACCCCAATATTTGGGACGGCTGTGTTCACAAGAAGCTCGTCTACAGTATCAGGTAAATATCCCAGAAAGCAAAAAATGGATAAAGAAGTTGTGGCACGTACGTACAATGCAATATCACTCAGCAATGAAATCTGTGTCATCAGGCTCGTATCAGCATAGTGAGTGGATGCAGGTACGGTGATTCTACGTGAACTACGTCACACAGAAAAAGAAACATCATAAGTTATCACTAATACACGGAATGTAAACTTGACTACACATGAACTGAATTACAAAACAGAACAGGGTCTCAAATTTAGAAAACCAACTAGTGCTTGCTTATGGGGAAAGGTGCGTTGGGGTGCTGCATAAAACCAGAGACTGAAATTAGCACAGATAACTTTCCATAAGCCAAATATGTAATAGACAAGACCTACTCCTTGCTCAACGAAATGGACCCAACACCACATATTCAACGCCTAGGAATATACCTGACGAGGAAGAATCTTAAATCCCATGGATATATATGTCTCCGTAAGAGAATCAAGCGTGTGTACAGCGGCCGAAACGCAGCAGTGAAAATCCGATAAATCCCATTATCAAAATAAATTTCGAAAACAAAACACAAAGACAGTGAAATAGAGAGCAATTCTTAAATAATTCACTCAGGGCATGTGATGCAACCGGGATTTACCACATCTACACCCAGAGCTGGTTGAGACATAAGGCTGGACACTTCAGGCTGATAGCATTGGTGAGTTTCGGTGAGCAAATGCAGACCCTTTGAAGTCATACTGCATGGTACCCATTCCATGGGTCCCAACTCTCCAGGTTCAAGGGATTCTTCCTCCAGCTAAAACATGCATGGGAAACCCAGAGTATCGTCCACCGTGTGATTGGGAAACGATTTAAAATGCATCTCAGTTTTCGTATCCTGGAACTCGGGTTCACCATTCCAGATGCTTTACTAACACTCTCGCCGCTTGGAGAGTCAGTGCCTTTAACCTCCTCTTTGGCACAGCTTGCAATTTCTGTGCAAGATGAACAGGAATAGGGAGAACCAATGTGAAACTAGGTGTAGGTGTCTGCACGGGCAAATGTAACGCTCATTGCGGACCAGGAAGAGGAATTAATCAAAGGCTCAGTGTGCCCTGCTGGAAACAGATTAGGGCCTGAAGCAATCCTGCGGTTTTGTGCCCAGCTCACAAGAAAGCGAGTTGAAGAAAGGAGCTCAGGGGCACTGTAATTCACAAACCTGCAGAGTTATAAATGACAGCTATCCTCCAAAAATATATTGAAGTAAGCCTGCGAAGGGGACTTGAAAGCGGGGCAGAATTTCAGGAAAACGATTGCAGGGGGTAGACTGGAATTGCCATGAAAGCATAGGAAAAGAGGCACAAAGTCGACAATGATGCACTTGGCCAAAAAGGGCGTATGCGTTTTTTCCTGAATATATTCAGGAAAAAACGCATACGCCCTTTTTGGCCAACCAAGCAAGACTGTAAACGAAATCTGCACAACAATGAAGTCTCACTGCCCCCCTGGTAAAAGGGCCATCTGAAAAAAGTGTAAAATCTAGAAAGGTAGGACAGGATATGGAGAAGAGGGAGCCTTGTTATGATGATTGGCAGGATGTAAATTGCAAACAGGCACCCTGGAGAAGTGTATGGTGTTTCCTGAAACACGTAAGAAACAAAGCAACACAGCCTATGGCACTTCCACTTATGGTCCTATCGCTTAGGGAAATTAAAATCAAATACAGACAGCCACACCAATGTTTGGGACGGCTGTGTTCACAAGAAGCTCCTCTACAGTACCAGGTAAATATCCCAGAAAGCAAAAAATGGATAAAGAAGTTGTGGTATGTACGTACAAATGAATATCACTCAGCAATGAAATCTGTGTCATCAGGCCCGTAGCGGCATAGTGAGTGGATGCAGGTACGGTGATTCTACGTGAACTACGTCACACAGAAATAGAAACATCATAAGATATCACTAATACACGTATTGTAAACTTTACTACACATGAACTGAATTACAAAACAGAACAGGGTCTCAAATTTAGAAAATCAACTAGTGCTTGCTTATGGGTTAAGGTGTGTTGGGGTGCTGCATAAAACCAGAGACTGAAATTAGCACAGATAACTTTCCATAAGCCAAATATGTAATAGACAAGACCTACTCCTTGCTCAAAGAAATGGACCCAACACTATATGTTCAACGCCTACGAATATACCTGACTAGGAAGAATCTTAAAACCCATGGATATATATGTCTCCGTAAGAGAATCAAGTGTGTGTACAGCGGCCGACACGCAGCAGTGAAAATCCGATAAATCCCATTATCAAAATAAATTTCAAAAACAAAACACAAAGACAGTGAAATAGAGAGCAATTCTTAAATAATTCACTCAGGGCATGTGATGAAACCGGGATTGACCACTTCTACACCCAGAGCTGGTTGAGACATAAGGCTGGACACTTCAGGCTGATAGCATTGGTGAGTTTCGGTGAGCAAATGCAGACCCTTTTAAGTCATACTGCATGGTACCCATTCCATGGGTCCCAACTCTCCAGGTTCAAGGGATTCTTCCTCCAGCTAAAACATGCACGGAAAACCCAGAGTATCGTCCACCGTGTATTTGGGAAACGATTTAAAATGCATCTCAGTTTTCGTATCCTGGTCCTCGGGTTCACCATTCCAGATGCTTTACTAACATTCTCCCCGCTTGGAGAGTCAGTGCCTTTAACCTCCTCTTTGGCACAGCTTGCAATTTCTGTGCAAGATGAACAGGAATACGGAGAACCAATGAGAGACTAGCTCTAGGTGTCTGCACGGGCAAATGTAACGGTCATTGCCTACCAGGAAGAGGAATTAAACAAAGGCTCAGTGTGCCCTGCTGGAAACAGATTAGGGCCTGAAGCAATCCTGCGGTTTTGTGCCCAGCTCACAAGAAAGCGAGTTGAAGAAAGGAGCTCAGGGGCACTGTAATTCACAAACCTGCAGAGTTATAAATGACAGCTATCTTCCAAAAGTATATTGAAGTAAGCCTGCGAAGGGGATTTGAAAGCGGGGCAGAATTTCAGAAAAACGATTGCAGGGGGTAGACTGGAATTGCCCTGCAAGCATAGGAAAAGAGGCAGAACGTCGACAATGATGCACTTGGCCAAAAAGGGCGTATGCGTTTTTTCCTGAATATATTCAGGAAAAAATGCATAGGCACTCTTTGGCAAACCAAGCAAGACTGTAAATGAAATCTGCACTACAATGAAGTCTCTCGGCCCCCCGGGGCAAAAGGGCCATCTGAAAAAAGTGTAAAATCCAGAAAGGTAGGACAGGATATGGAGAACAGGGAGCCTTGTTATGCTGATTGGCAGGATGTAAATTGCCAGCAGCCACCCTGGAGAAGTGTATGGTGTTTCCTGAAACACATAAGAAACAAAGCAACACAGCCTATGGCACTTCCACTTATGGTCCTAAAGCTTACGGAAATTAAAATCAAAAACAGACAGCCACCCCAATATTTGGGACGGCTGTGTTCACAAGAAGCTCGTCTACAGTATCAGGTAAATATCCCAGAAAGCAAAAAATGGATAAAGAAGTTGTGGCACATACGTACAATGCAATATCACTCAGCAATGAAATCTGTGTCATCAGGCCCGTAGCAGCATAGTGAGTGGATGCAGGTACGGTGATTCTACGTGAACTACGTCACACAGAAAAAGAAACATCATAAGATATCACTAATACACGGAATGTAAACTTGACTACACATGAACTGAATTACAAAACAGAACAGGGTCTCAAATTTAGAAAACCAACTAGTGCTTGCTTATGGGGAAAGGTGCGTTGGGGTGCTGCATAAAACCAGAGACTGAAATTAGCACAGATAACTTTCCATAAGCCAAATAGGTAATAGACAAGACCTACTCCTTGCTCAACGAAATGGACCCAACACCACATATTCAACGCCTAGGAATATACCTGACTAGGAAGAATCTTAAAACCCATGGATATATATGTCTCCGTAAGAGAATCAAGCGTGTGTACAGCGGCCAAAACGCAGCAGTGAAAATCCGATAAATCCCATTATCAAAATAAATTTCGAAAACAAAACACAAAGACAGTGAAATAGAGAGCAATTCTTAAATAATTCACTCAGGGCATGTGATGCAACCGGGATTGACCACATCTACACCCAGAGCTGGTTGAGACATAACGCTGGACACTTCAGGCTGATAGCATTGGTGAGTTTCGGTGAGCAAATGCAGACCCTTTGAAGTCATACTGCATGGTACACATTTCATGGGTCCCAACTCTCCAGGTTCATGGGATTATTCCTTCAGCTAAAACATGCATGGGAAACAGAGTATGGTACACCGTGAGATTGGGAAACGATTTAAAATGGATCTCAGTTTTCGTATCCTGTTCCTCGGGTTCACCATTCCAGATGCTTAACTAACACTCTCCCCGCTTGGAGAATCAGTGCCTTTAACCTCCTCTTTGGCACAGCTTGCAATTTCTATGCAAGATGAACAGGAAAAGGGAGAACCAATGAGAGACTAGCTGTAGGTGTCTGCACGGGCAAATGCAACACTCATTGCCCACTAGGAAGAGGAAATAAACAAAGGATCTGTGTGCCCTGCTGGAAACAGATTAGGGCCTGAAGCAATCCTGCGGTTTTGTGCCCAGCTCACAAGAAAGCGAGTTGAAGAAAGGAGCTCAGGGGCACTGTAATTCACAAACCTGCAGAGTTATAAATGACAGCTATCCTCCAAAAATATATTGAAGTAAGCCTGCGAAGGGGACTTGAAAGCGGGGCACAATTTCAGGAAAACGATTGCAGGGGTAGACTGGAATTGCCCTGAAAGCATAGGAAAAGAGGCAGAACGTCGACAATGATGCACTTGGACAAAAAGGGCGTATGCGTTTTTTCCTGAACATATTCAGGAAAAAACGCATACGCCCTTTTTGGCCAACCAAGCAAGCCTGTAAAGGAAATCTGCACTAAAATGAAGTCTCACTGCCCGCCGGGCAAAAGGGCCATCTGAAAAAAGTGTAAAATCCAGAAAGGTAGGACAGGATATGGAGAACAGGGAGCCTTGTTATGCTGATTGGCAGGATGTAAATTGCCAGCAGCCACCCTGGAGAAGTGTATGGTGTTTCCTGAAACACGTAAGAAACAAAGCAACACAGCCTATGGCACTTCCACTTATGGTCCTATAGCTTACGGAAATTAAAATCAAAAACAGACAGCCACCCCAATATTTGGGACGGCTGTGTTCCCAAGAAGCTCGTCTACAGTACCAGGTAAATATCCCAGAAAGCAAAAAATGGATAAAGAAGTTGTGGCACGTACGTGCAATGCAATATCACTCAGCAATGAAATCTGTGTCATCAGGACCGTAGTGGCATAGTGAGTGGATGCAGGTACGGTGATTCCACGTGAACTACATCACACAGAAAAAGAAACATCATAAGATATCACTAATACACGGAACGTAAACGTGACTACACATGAACTGAATTACAAAACAGAACAGGGTCTCAAATTTAGAAAACCAACTAGTGCTTGCTTATGGGGAAAGGTGCGTTGGGGTGCTGCATAAAACCAGAGACTGAAATTAGCACAGATAACTTTCCATAAGCCAAATATGTAATAGACAAGACCTACTCCTTGCTCAACGAAATGAACCCAACACCACATATTCAACGCCTAGGAATATACCTGACTAGGAAGAATCTTAAAACCCATGGATATATATGTCTCTGTAAGAGAATCAATCGTGTGTTCAGCGGCCGAAACGCAGCAGTAAAAATCCGTTAAATCCCATTATCAAAATAAATTTCGAAAACAATACACAAAGACAGTGAAATAGAGAGCAATTCTTAAATAATTCACTCAGGGCATGTGATGCAACCGGGATTGACCACATCTACACCCAGAGCTGGTTGAGACATAAGGCTGGACACTTCAGGCTGATAGCATTGGTGAGGTTCGGTGATCAAATGCAGACCCTTTGAAGTCATACTGCATGGTACCCATTCCATGGGTCCCAACTCTCCAGGTTCAAGGGATTCTTCCTCCAGCTAAAACATGCATGGGAAACCCAGAATATCGTCCACCGTGTGATTGGGAAATGATTTGAAATGCATCTCAGTTTTCGTATCCTGGTCCTTGGGTTCACCATTCCAGATGCTTTACTAACACTCTCCCTGCTTGGAGAGTCAGTGCCTTTAACCTCCTGTTTGGCACAGCTTGCAATTTCTGTGCAAGATGAACAGGAATAGGGAGCACGAATGAGACACTAGCTCTAGGTGTCTGCACGGGCAAATGTAACGCTCATTTCCCACCAGGAAGAGGAATTAACCAAAGTCTCAGTGTGCCCTGCCGGAAACAGATTAGGGCCTGAAGCAATCCTGCGGTTTTGTGCCCAGCTCACAAGAAAGCGAGTTGAAGAAAGGAGCTCAGGGGCACTGTAATTCACAAACCTGCAGAGTTATAAATGACAGCTATCCTCCAAAAATATATTGAAGTAAGCCTGCGAAGGGGACTTGAAAGCGGGGCACAATTTCAGGAAAACGATTGCAGGGGGTAGACCGGAATTGCGCTGAAAGCATAGGAAAAGAGGCAGAACTTCGACAATGATGCACTTGGCCAAAAAGGGCGTATGCGTTTTTTCCTGAATATCTTCAGGAAAAAAGGCATACGCACTTTTTGGCCAACCAAGCAAGCCTGTAAAGGAAATCTGCACTACAATGAAGTCTCACTGCCCCCCGGGCAAAAGGGCCATCTGAAAAAAGTGTAAAATCCAGAAAGGTAGGACAGGATATGGAGAACAGGGAGCCTTGTTATGCTGATTGGCAGGATGTACATTGCCAGCAGCCACCCTGGAGAAGTGTATGGTGTTTCCTGAAACACGTAAGAAACAAAGCAACACAGCCTATGGCACTTCCACTTATGGTCCTATAGCTTACGGAAATTAAAATCAAGAACAGACAGCCACCCCAATATTTGGGACGGCTGTGTTCACAAGAAGCTCGTCTACAGTATCAGGTAAATATCCCAGAAAGTATTAAATGGATAAAGAAGTTGTGGCACGTACGTACAATGCAATATCACTCAGCAATGAAATCTGTGTCATCAGGCCCGTAGCGGCATAGTGAGTGGATGCAGGTACGGTGATTCTACGTGAACTACGTCACAAAGAAAAAGAAACATCATAAGATATCACTAATACACGGAATGTAAACTTGACTACACATGAACTGAATTACAAAACAGAACAGGGTCTCAAATTTAGAAAACCAACTAGTGCTTGCTTATGGGGAAAGGTGCCTTGGGGTGCTGCATAATACCAGAGACTGAAATTAGCACAGATAACTTTCCATAAGCCAAATACGTAATAGACAAGACTTACTCCTTGCTCAACGAAATGGACCCAACACCACATATTCAACGCCTAGGAATATACCTGACTAGGAAGAATCTTAAAACCCATGGATATATATGTCTCCATAAGAGAATCAAGCGTGTGTACAGCGGCCGAAACGCAGCAGTGAAAATCCGATAAATCCCATTATCAAAATAAATTTCGAAAACAAAACACAAAGACTGTGAAATAGAGAGCAATTCTTAAATAATTCACTCAGGGCATGTGATGCAACCGGGATTGACCACATCTACACCCAGAGCTGGTTGAGACATAACGCTGGACACTTCAGGCTGATAGCATTGGTGAGTTTCGGTGAGCAAATGCAGACCCTTTGAAGTCATACTGCATGGTACACATTTCATGGGTCCCAACTCTCCAGGTTCATGGGATTATTCCTTCAGCTAAAACATGCATGGGAAACAGAGTATGGTACACCGTGAGATTGGGAAACGATTTAAAATGGATCTCAGTTTTCGTATCCTGTTCCTCGGGTTCACCATTCCAGATGCTTAACTAACACTCTCCCCGCTTGGAGAATCAGTGCCTTTAACCTCCTCTTTGGCACAGCTTGCAATTTCTATGCAAGATGAACAGGAAAAGGGAGAACCAATGAGAGACTAGCTGTAGGTGTCTGCACGGGCAAATGCAACACTCATTGCCCACTAGGAAGAGGAAATAAACAAAGGATCTGTGTGCCCTGCTGGAAACAGATTAGGGCCTGAAGCAATCCTGCGGTTTTGTGCCCAGCTCACAAGAAAGCGAGTTGAAGAAAGGAGCTCAGGGGCACTGTAATTCACAAACCTGCAGAGTTATAAATGACAGCTATCCTCCAAAAATATATTGAAGTAAGCCTGCGAAGGGGACTTGAAAGCGGGGCACAATTTCAGGAAAACGATTGCAGGGGTAGACTGGAATTGCCCTGAAAGCATAGGAAAAGAGGCAGAACGTCGACAATGATGCACTTGGACAAAAAGGGCGTATGCGTTTTTTCCTGAACATATTCAGGAAAAAACGCATACGCCCTTTTTGGCCAACCAAGCAAGCCTGTAAAGGAAATCTGCACTAAAATGAAGTCTCACTGCCCGCCGGGCAAAAGGGCCATCTGAAAAAAGTGTAAAATCCAGAAAGGTAGGACAGGATATGGAGAACAGGGAGCCTTGTTATGCTGATTGGCAGGATGTAAATTGCCAGCAGCCACCCTGGAGAAGTGTATGGTGTTTCCTGAAACACGTAAGAAACAAAGCAACACAGCCTATGGCACTTCCACTTATGGTCCTATAGCTTACGGAAATTAAAATCAAAAACAGACAGCCACCCCAATATTTGGGACGGCTGTGTTCCCAAGAAGCTCGTCTACAG
Organism: Phocoena phocoena; assembly: GCF_963924675.1. Classification (NCBI taxonomy): domain Eukaryota; kingdom Metazoa; phylum Chordata; class Mammalia; order Artiodactyla; family Phocoenidae; genus Phocoena; species Phocoena phocoena. The sequence goes on along the minus strand of NW_027077403.1, from coordinate 357,594 downwards.
TACCAGGTAAATATCCCAGAAAGCAAAAAATGGATAAAGAAGTTGTGGCACGTACGTGCAATGCAATATCACTCAGCAATGAAATCTGTGTCATCAGGACCGTAGTGGCATAGTGAGTGGATGCAGGTACGGTGATTCCACGTGAACTACATCACACAGAAAAAGAAACATCATAAGATATCACTAATACACGGAATGTAAACTTGACTACACATGAACTGAATTACAAAACAGAACAGGGTCTCAAATTTAGAAAACCAACTAGTGCTTGCTTATGGGGAAAGGTGCGTTGGGGTGCTGCATAAAACCAGAGACTGAAATTAGCACAGATAACTTTCCATAAGCCAAATATGTAATAGACAAGACCTACTCCTTGCTCAACGAAATGAACCCAACACCACATATTCAACGCCTAGGAATATACCTGACTAGGAAGAATCTTAAAACCCATGGATATATATGTCTCTGTAAGAGAATCAATCGTGTGTTCAGCGGCCGAAACGCAGCAGTAAAAATCCGATAAATCCCATTATCAAAATAAATTTCGAAAACAAAACACAAAGACAGTGAAATAGAGAGCAATTCTTAAATAATTCACTCAGGGCATGTGATGCAACCGGGATTGACCACATCTACACCCAGAGCTGGTTGAGACATAAGGCTGGACACTTCAGGCTGATAGCATTGGTGAGGTTCGGTGATCAAATGCAGACCCTTTGAAGTCATACTGCATGGTACCCATTCCATGGGTCCCAACTCTCCAGGTTCAAGGGATTCTTCCTCCAGCTAAAACATGCATGGGAAACCCAGAGTATCGTCCACCGTGTGATTGGGAAATGATTTGAAATGCATCTCAGTTTTCGTATCCTGGTCCTTGGGTTCACCATTCCAGATGCTTTACTAACACTCTCCCTGCTTGGAGAGTCAGTGCCTTTAACCTCCTGTTTGGCACAGCTTGCAATTTCTGTGCAAGATGAACAGGAATAGGGAGCATGAATGAGACACTAGCTCTAGGTGTCTGCACGGGCAAATGTAACGCTCATTTCCCACCAGGAAGAGGAATTAACCAAAGTCTCAGTGTGCCCTGCCGGAAACAGATTAGGGCCTGAAGCAATCCTGCGGTTTTGTGCCCAGCTCACAAGAAAGCGAGTTGAAGAAAGGAGCTCAGGGGCACTGTAATTCACAAACCTGCAGAGTTATAAATGACAGCTATCCTCCAAAAATATATTGAAGTAAGCCTGCGAAGGGGACTTGAAAGCGGGGCACAATTTCAGGAAAACGATTGCAGGAGGTAGACAGGAGTTGCCCTGAAAGCATAGGAAAAGAGGCAGAACTTCGACAATGATGCACTTGGCCAAAAAGGGCGTATGCGTTTTTTCCTGAATATCTTCAGGAAAAAACGCATACGCACTTTTTGGCCAACCAAGCAAGCCTGTAAAGGAAATCTGCACTACAATTAAGTCTCACTGCCCCCCGGGCAAAAGGGCCATCTGAAAAAAGTGTAAAATCCAGAAAGGTAGGACAGGATATGGAGAACAGGGAGCCTTGTTATGCTGATTGGCAGGATGTACATTGCCAGCAGCCACCCTGGAGAAGTGTATGGTGTTTCCTGAAACACGTAAGAAACAAAGCAACACAGCCTATGGCACTTCCACTTATGGTCCTATAGCTTACGGAAATTAAAATCAAGAACAGACAGCCACCCCAATATTTGGGACGGCTGTGTTCACAAGAAGCTCGTCTACAGTATCAGGTAAATATCCCAGAAAGTATTAAATGGATAAAGAAGTTGTGGCACGTACGTACAATGCAATATCACTCAGCAATGAAATCTGTGTCATCAGGCCCGTAGCGGCATAGTGAGTGGATGCAGGTACGGTGATTCTACGTGAACTACGTCACACAGAAAAAGAAACATCATAAGATATCACTAATACACGGAATGTAAACTTGACTACACATGAACTGAATTACAAAACAGAACAGGGTCTCAAATTTAGAAAACCAACTAGTGCTTGCTTATGGGGAAAGGTGCCTTGGGGTGCTGCATAATACCAGAGACTGAAATTAGCACAGATAACTTTCCATAAGCCAAATACGTAATAGACAAGACTTACTCCTTGCTCAACGAAATGGACCCAACACCACATATTCAACGCCTAGGAATATACCTGACTAGGAAGAATCTTAAAACCCATGGATATATATGTCTCCATAAGAGAATCAAGCGTGTGTACAGCGGCCGAAACGCAGCAGTGAAAATCCGATAAATCCCATTATCAAAATAAATTTCGAAAACAAAACACAAAGACTGTGAAATAGAGAGCAATTCTTAAATAATTCACTCAGGGCATGTGATGAAAACCGGGATTGACCACATCTACAACCAGAGCTGGTTGAGACATAAGGCTGGACACTTCAGGCTGATAGCTTTGCTGAGTTTCGGTGAGCAAATGCAGACCCTTTGAAGTCATACTGCATGGTACCCATTCCATGGGTCCCAACTCTCCAGGTTCAAGGGATTCTTCCTCCAGCTAAAACATGCATGGGAAACCCAGAGTATCGTCCACCGTGTGATTGGGAAACGATTTAAAATGCATCTCAGTTTTCGTATCCTGGTCCTCGGGTTCACCATTCCAGATGCTTTACTAACACTCTCCCCGCTTGGAGAGTCAGTGCCTTTAACTTCCTCTTTGGCACAGCTTGCAAATTCTGTGCAAGATGAACAGGAATAGGGAGAACCAATGAGAGACTAGCTATAGGTTTCTGCACGGGCAAATGTAAGGCTCATTTCCCACCAGGAAGAGGAATTAACCAAAGGCTCAGCGTGCCCAGCCGGAAACAGATTAGGGCCTGAAGCAATCCTGCGGTTTTGTGCCCAGCTCACAAGAAAGCGAGTTGAAGAAAGGAGTTTAGGGGCACTGTAATTCACAAACCTGCAGAGTTATAAATGACAGCTATCCTCCAAAAATATATTGAAGTAAGCCTGGGAAGGGGACTTCGAAGCGGGGCAGAATTTCAGGAAAACGATTCCAGGTGGTAGACTGGAATTGCCCAGAGAGCATATGAAAAGAGGCAGAACGACGACAATGGTGCACTTGGCCAAAAAGTGCGTATGCATTTTTTCCTGAATATATTCAGGAAAAAACGCATACGCCCTTTTTGGCCAACCAAGCAAGCCTGTAAAGGAAATCTGAACTACAATGAAGTATCACTGCCCCCCGAGCAAAAGGGCCATCTGAAAAAAGTGTAAAATCCAGAAAGGTAGGACAGGATATGGAGAACAGGGAGCCTTGTTATGCTGATTGGCAGGATGTAAATTGCCAGCAGCCACCCTGGAGAAGTGTATGGTGTTTCCTGAAACACGTAAGAAACAAAGCAACACAGCCTATGGCAGTTCCACTTATGGTCCTATAGCTTACGGAAATTAAAATCAAAAACAGACAGCCACCCCAATATTTGGGACGGCTGTGTTCCCAAGTAGCTCGTCTACAGTATCAGGTAAATATCCCAGAAAGCAAAAAATGGATAAAGAAGTTGTGGCACGTACGTACAATGCAATATCACTCAGCAATGAAATCTGTGTCATCAGGCCCGTAGCGGCAGAGTGAGTGGATGCAGGTACGGTGATTCTACATGAACTACGTCACACAGAAAAAGAAACATCATAAGATATCACTAATACACGGAATGTAAACTTGACTACACATGAACTGAATTACAAAACAGAACAGGGTCTCAAATTTAGAAATCCAACTAGTGCTTGCTTATGGGGAAAGGTGCGTTGGGGTGCTGCATAAAACCAGAGACTGAAATTAGCACAGATAACTTTCCATAAGCCAAATATGTAATAGACAAGACGAACTCCTTGCTCAACGAAATGGACCCAACCTCACATATTCAACGCCTAGGAATATACCTGACTAGGAAGAATCTTAAAACCCATGGATATATATGTCTCCGTAAGAGAATCAAGCGTGTGTACAGCGGCCGAAACGCAGCAGTGAAAATCCGATAAATCCCATTATCAAAATAAATTTCGAAAACAAAACACAAAGACAGTGAAATAGAGAGCAATTCTTAAATAATTCACTCAGGGCATGTGATGCAACCGGGATTGACCACATCTACACCCAGAGGTGGTTGAGACATAAGGCTGGACACTTCAGGCTGATAGCATTGGTGAGTTTCGGTGAGCAAATGCAGACCCTTTGAAGTCATACTGCATGGTACCCATTCCATGGGTCCCAACTCTCCAGGTTCAAGGGATTCTTCCTCCAGCTAAAACATGCATGGGAAACCCAGAGTATCGTCCACCGTGTGATTGGGAAACGATTTAAAATGCATCTCAGTTTTCGTATCCTGGTCCTTGGGTTCACCATTCCAGATGCTTTACTAACACTCTCCCCGCTTGGAGAGTCAGTGCCTTTAACCTCCTCTTTGGCACAGCTTGCAATTTCTGTGCAAGATGAACAGGAATAGGGAGAACCAATGAGAGACTAGCTGTAGGTGTCTGCACGGGCAAATGTAACGCTCATTGCCCACCAGGAAGAGGAATTAAACAAAGGCTCAGTGTGCCCTGCTGGAAACAGATTAGGGCCTGAAGGAATCCTGCGGTTTTGTGCCCAGCTGAAAAGAAAGCGAGTTGAAGAAAGGAGCTCAGGGGCACTGTAATTCACAAACCTGCAGAGTTATAAATGACAGCTATCCTCCAAAAATATATTGAAGTAAGCCTGCGAAGGGGACTTGAAAGCGGGGCAGAATTTCAGGAAAACGATTGCAGGGGGTAGACTGGAATTGCCCTGAAAGCATAGGAAAAGATGCACAACGTCGACAATGATGCACTTGGCCAAAAAGTGCGTATGCGTTTTTTCCTGAATATATTCAGGAAAAAACGCATACGCACTTTTTGGCCAACCAAGCAAGCCTGTAAAGGAAATCTGCACTACAATGAAATCTCACTGCCCCCCGGGCAAAAGGGCCATCTGAAAAAAGTGTAAAATCCAGAAAGGTAGGACAGGATATGGAGAACAGGGAGCCTTGTTATGCTGATTGGCAGGATGTAAATTGCCAGCAGCCACCCTGGAGAAGTGTATGGTGTTTCCTGAAACACGTAAGAAACAAAGCAACACAGCCTATGGCAGTTCCACTTATGGTCCTATAGCTTACGGAAATTAAAATCAAAAACAGACAGCCACCCCAATATTTGGGACGGCTGTGTTCCCAAGTAGCTCGTCTACAGTATCAGGTAAATATCCCAGAAAGCAAAAAATGGATAAAGAAGTTGTGGCACGTACGTACAATGCAATATCACTCAGCAATGAAATCTGTGTCATCAGGCCCGTAGCGGCAGAGTGAGTGGATGCAGGTACGGTGATTCTACATGAACTACGTCACACAGAAAAAGAAACATCATAAGATATCACGAATACACGGAATGTAAACTTGACTACACATGAACTGAATTACAAAACAGAACAGGGTCTCAAATTTAGAAATCCAACTAGTGCTTGCTTATGGGGAAAGGTGCGTTGGGGTGCTGCATAAAACCAGAGACTGAAATTAGCACAGATAACTTTCCATAAGCCAAATATGTAATAGACAAGACGTACTCCTTGCTCAACGAAATGGACCCAACCTCACATATTCAACGCCTAGGAATATACCTGACTAGGAAGAATCTTAAAACCCATGGATATATATGTCTCTGTAAGAGAATCAAGCGTGTGTACAGCGGCCGAAACGCAGCAGTGAAAATCCGATAAATCCCATTATCAAAATAAATTTCGAAAACAAAACACAAAGACAGTGAAATAGAGAGCAATTCTTAAATAATTCACTCAGGGCATGTGATGCAACCGGGATTGACCACATCTACACCCAGAGGTGGTTGAGACATAAGGCTGGACACTTCAGGCTGATAGCATTGGTGAGTTTCGGTGAGCAAATGCAGACCCTTTGAAGTCATACTGCATGGTACCCATTCCATGGGTCCCAACTCTCCAGGTTCAAGGGATTCTTCCTCCAGCTAAAACATGCATGGGAAACCCAGAGTATCGTCCACCGTGTGATTGGGAAACGATTTAAAATGCATCTCAGTTTTCGTATCCTGGTCCTTGGGTTCACCATTCCAGATGCTTTACTAACACTCTCCCCGCTTGGAGAGTCAGTGCCTTTAACCTCCTCTTTGGCACAGCTTGCAATTTCTGTGCAAGATGAACAGGAATAGGGAGAACCAATGAGAGACTAGCTGTAGGTGTCTGCACGGGCAAATGTAACGCTCATTGCCCACCAGGAAGAGGAATTAAACAAAGGCTCAGTGTGCCCTGCTGGAAACAGATTAGGGCCTGAAGGAATCCTGCGGTTTTGTGCCCAGCTGAAAAGAAAGCGAGTTGAAGAAAGGAGCTCAGGGGCACTGTAATTCACAAACCTGCAGAGTTATAAATGACAGCTATCCTCCAAAAATATATTGAAGTAAGCCTGCGAAGGGGACTTGAAAGCGGGGCAGAATTTCAGGAAAACGATTGCAGGGGGTAGACTGGAATTGCCCTGAAAGCATAGGAAAAGATGCACAACGTCGACAATGATGCACTTGGCCAAAAAGTGCGTATGCGTTTTTTCCTGAATATATTCAGGAAAAAACGCATACGCACTTTTTGGCCAACCAAGCAAGCCTGTAAAGGAAATCTGCACTACAATGAAATCTCACTGCCCCCCGGGCAAAAGGGCCATCTGAAAAAAGTGTAAAATCCAGAAAGGTAGGACAGGATATGGGGAACAGGGAGCCTTGTTATGCTGATTGGCAGGATGTAAATTGTGAACAGCAACCCTGGAGAAGTGTATGGTGTTTTCTGAAACACGTAAGAAATAAAGCAACACAGCCTATGGCAATTGCACTTATGGTCCTATTGTTTAGGGAAATTAAAATTAAAAACAGACAGCCACCCCAAGTTTGGGACGGCTGTCTTCCCAAGAAGCTCGTCTACAGTACCAGGTAAATATCCCAGAAAGCAAAAAATGGATAAAGAAGATGTGGCACGTACGTGCAACGCAATATCACTCAGCAATGAAATCTGTGTCATCAGGCCCGTAGCGGCATAGTGAGTGGATGCAGGTACGGTGATTCTACGTGAACTACGTCACACAGAAAAAGAAACGTCATAAGATATCACTAATACACGGAATGTAAACTTGACTACACATGAACTGAATTACAAAACAGAACAGGGTCTCAAATTTAGAAAACCAACTAGTGCTTGCTTATGGGGAAAGGTGCCTTGGGGTGCTGCATAAAACCAGAGACTGAAATTAGCACAGATAACATTCCATAAGCCAAATATGTAATAGACAAGACCTACTCCTTGTTCAACGAAATGGACTCAGCACCACATATTCAATGCCTAGGAATATACCTGACTAGGAAGAATCTTAAAACCCATGGATTTATATGTCTCCGTAAGAGAATCAAGCATGTGTACAGCGGCATAAACGCAGCAGTGCAAATCCGATAAATCCCATTATCAAAATAAATTTCATAAACAAAACACAAAGACAGTGAAATAGAGAGCAATTCTTAAATAATTCACTCAAGGCATGTGATGCAACCGGGATTTAACACATCTACACCCAGAGATGGTTGAGACATAAGGCTGGACACTTCAGGCTGATAGCATTGGTGAGTTTTGGTGAGCAAATGCAGACCCTTTGAAGTCATACTGCATGGTACTCATTCCATGGGTCCCAACTCTCCAGTTTCAAGGGATTCTTCCTCCAGCTAAAACATGCATGGGAAACCCATAGTATCGTCCACCGTGTGATTGGGAAACGTTTTAAAATGCATCTCAGTTTTCGTATCCTGGTCCTCGGGTTCACCATTCCAGATGCTTTACTAACACTCTCCCCGCTTGGAGAGTCAGTGCCTTTAACCTCCTCTTTGGCACAGCTTGCAATTTCTGTGCAAGATGAACAGAAATAGGGAGAACCAATGAGAGACTAGCTGTAGGTGTCTGCACGGGCAAATGTAACGCTCATTGCCCACCAGAAAGAGGAATTAACCAAAGGCTCAGTGTGCCCTGCCAGAAACAGATTAGGGCCTGAAGCAATCCTGCGGTTTTGTGCCCAGCTCACAAGAAAGCGAGTTGAAGAAAGGAGCTCAGGGTCACTGTAATTCACAAACCTGCAGAGTTATAAATGACAGCTATCCTCCAAAAATATATTGAAGTAAGCATGCGAAGGGGACTTGAAAGCGGGGCAGAATTTCAGGAAAACTATTTCAGGGGGTAGACTGGAATTGCCCTGAAATCATAGGAAAAGAGGCAGAACGTCGACAATGATGCACTTGGCCAAAAAGGGCGTATGCGTTTTTTCCTGAATATATTCAGGAAAAAACGCATACGCCCTTTTTGGCCAACCAAGCAAGCCTGTAAAGGAAATCTGCACTAAAATGAAGTCTCACTGCCCCCCGGGCAAAAGGGCCATCTGAAAAAAGTGTAAAATCCAGAAAGGTAGGATAGGATATGGAGAAGAGGGAGCCTTGTTATGCTGATTGGGAGGATGTAAATTGCCAGCAGCCACCCTGGAGAAGTGTATGGTGTTTCCTGAAACACATAAGAAACAAAGCAACACAGCCTATGGCACTTCCACTTATGGTCCTATAGCTTACGGAAATTAAAATCAAAAACAGACAGCCACCCCAATGTTTGGGACGGCTGTGTTCACAAGAAGCTCGTCTACAGTACCAGGTAAATATCCCAGAAAGCAAAAAATGGATAAAGAAGTTGTGGCACGTACGTACAATGCAATATCACTCAGCAATGAAATCTGTGTCATCACGCCCGTAGCGGCATAGTGAGTGGATGCAGGTACGGTGATTCTACCTGAACTACGTCACACAGAAAAAGAAACATCATAAGATATCACTAATACACGGAATGTAAACTTGACTACACATGAACTGAATTACAAAACAGAACAGGGTCTCAAATTTAGAAATCCAACTAGTGCTTGCTTATGGGGAAAGGTGCGTTGGGGTGCTGCATAAAACCAGAGACTGAAATTAGCACAGATAACTTTCCATAAGCCAAATATGTAATAGAAAAGACCTACTCCTTGCTCAGCGAAATGGACCCAACATCACATATTCAACGCCTAGGAATATACCTGACTAGGAAGAATCTTAAAACCCATGGATATATATGTCTCCGTAAGAGAATCAAGCGTGTGTACAGTGGCCGAAACGCAGCAGTGAAAATCCGATAAATCCCATTATCAAAATAAATTTCGAAAACAAAACACAAAGACAGTGAAATAGAGAGCAATTCTTAAATAATTCACTCAGGGCATGTGATGCAACCGGGATTGACCACATCTACACCCAGAGCTGGTTGAGACATAAGGCTGGACACTTCAGGCTGATAGCATTGTTGAGTTTCGGTGAGCAAATGCAGACCCTTTGAAGTCATACTGCATGGTACCCATTCCATGGGTCCCAACTCTCCAGGTTCAAGGGATTCTTCCTCCAGCTAAAACATGCATGGGAAACCCAGAGTATCGTCCACCGTGTGATTGGGAAACGATTTAAAATGCATCTCAGTTTTCGTATCCTGGTCCTCGGGTTCACCATTCCAGATGCTTTACTAACACTCTCCCCGCTTGGAGAGTCAGTGCCTTTAACCTCCTCTTTGGCACAGCTTGCAATTTCTGTGCAAGATGAACAGGAATAGGGAGAACCAATGAGAGACTAGCTGTAGGTGTCTGCACGGGCAAATGTAACGCTCATTGCCCACCAGGAAGAGGAATTAAACAAAGGCTCAGTGTGCCCTGCTGGAAACAGATTAGAGCCTGAAGCAATCATGCGGTTTTGTGCCCAGCTCACAAGAAAGCGAGTTGAAGAAAGGAGCTCAGGGGCACTGTAATTCACAAACCTGCAGAGTTATAAATGACAGCTATCCTCCAAAAATATATTGAAGTAAGCCTGCGAAGGGGACTTGAAAGCGGGGCAGAATTTCAGGAAAACGATTGCAGGGGGTAGACAGGAATTGTCCTGAAAGCATAGGAAAAGAGGCACAACGTCGACTATGATGTACTTGGCCAAAAAGTGCTTATGCGTTTTTCCTGAATATATTCAGGAAACAACGCATACGCCCTTTTTGGCCAACCAAGCAAGCCTGTAAATGAAATCTGCACTACACTGAAATCTCACTGCCCCCCGGGCAAAAGGGCCATCTGAAAAAAGTGTAAAATCCAGAAAGGTAGGACAGGATATGGAGAACAGGGAGCCTTGTTATGCTGATTGGCAGGAGGTAAATTGTGAACAGCCACCCTGGAGAAGTGTATGGTGTTTCCTGAAACACGTAAGAAATAAAGCAACACAGCCTATGGCAATTGCACTTATGGTCCTCTTGCTTAGGGAAATTAAAATCAAAAACAGAGAGCCACCCCAAAGTTTGGGACGGCTGTGTTCGCAAGAATCTCGTCTACAGTACCAGGTAAATATCCCAGAAAGCAAAAAATGGATAAAGAAGTTGTGGCACGTACATGCAATGCAGTAACACTCAGCAATGAAATCTGTGTCATCAGGCCCGTAGCGGCATAGTGAGTGGATGCAGGTACGGTGATTCTACGTGAACTACGTCACACAGAAAAAGAAACATCATAAGATATCACTAATACACGGAATGTAAACTTGACTACACATGAACTGAATGACAAAACAGGACAGGGTCTCAAATTTAGAAAACCAACTAGTGCTTGCTTATGGGGAAAGGTGCGTTGGGATGCTGCATAAAACCAGAGACTGAAATTAGCACAGATAACATTCCATAAGCCAAATATGTAATAGACAAGACCTACTCCTTGTTCAACGAAATGGACTCAACACCACATATTCAACGCCTAGGAATATACCTGACTAGGAAGAATCTTAAAACCCATGGATTTATATGTCTCCGTAAGAGAATCAAGCGTGTGTACAGCAGCATAAACGCAGCAGTGAAAATCCGATAAATCCCATTATCAAAATAAATTTCAAAAACAAAACACAAAGACAGTGAAATAGAGAGCAATTCTTAAATAATTCACTCAAGGCATGTGATGCAACCGGGATTTAACACATCTACACCCAGAGCTGGTTGAGACATAAGGCTGGACACTTCAGGCTGATAGCATTGTTTAGTTTTGGTGAGCAAATGCAGACCCTTTGAAGTCATACTGCATGGTACCCATTCCATGGGTCCCAACTCTCCAGGTTCAAGGGATTCTTCCTACAGCTAAAACATGCATGGGAAACCCAGAGTATCGTCCACCGTGTGATTGGGAAACGATTTAAAATGCATCTCAGTTTTCGTATCCTGGTCCTCGGGTTCACCATTCCAGATGCTTTACTAACACTCTCCCCGCTTGGAGAGTCAGTGCCTTTAACTTCCTCTTTGGCACAGCTTGCAATTTCTGTGCAAGATGAACAGGAATAGGGAGAACCAATGAGAGACTAGCTGTAGGTGTCTGCACGGGCAAATGTAACACTCATTGCCCACCAGGAAGAGGAATTAAACAAAGGCTCAGTGTGCCCTGCTGGAAACAGATTAGGGCCTTAAGCAGTCCTGCGGTTTTGTGTCCAGCTCACAAGAAAGCGAGTTGAAGAAAGGAGTTCAGGGTCACTGTAATTCACAAACCTGCAGAGTTATAAATGACAGCTATCCTCCAAAAATATATTGAAGTAAGCTTGCGAAGGGGACTTGAAAGCGGGGCAGAGTTTCAGGAAAACCATTGCAGGGGGTAGACTGGAATTGCCCTGAAAGCATAGGAAAAGAGGCAGAACGTCGACAATGATGCACTTGGCCAAAAAGGGCATATGCGTTTTTTCCTGAATATATTCAGGAAAAAACGCATACGCCCTTTTTGGCCAAACAAGCAAGCCTGTAAGGAAATCTGCACTACAATGAAGTCTCACTGCCCCCCGGGCAAAAGGGCCATCTGAAAAAAGTGTAAAATCCAGAAAGGTAGGACAGGATATGGAGAACAGGGAGCCTTGTTATGCTGATTGGCAGGATGTAACTTGCCAGCAGCCACCCTGGAGAAGTGTATGGTGTTTCCTGAAACACGTAAGAAACAAAGCAACACAGCCTATGGCACTTCCACTTATGGTCCTATAGCTTATGGAAATTAAAATCAAAAACAGACAGCCACCCCAATATTTGGGATGGCTGTGTTCACTAGAAGCTCGTCTACAGTATCAGGTAAATATCCCAGAAAGCAAAAAATGGATAAAGAAGTTGTGGCACGTACGTACAATGCAATATCACTCAGCAATGAAATCTGTGTAATCAGGCCCGTAGCGGCAGAGTGAGTGGATGCAGGTACGGTGATTCTACGTGAACTACGTCACACAGAAAAAGAAACATCATAAGATATCACTAATACACGGAATGTAAACTTGACTACACATGAACTGAATTACAAAACAGAACAAGTTCTGAAATTTAGAAAACCAACTAGTGCTTGCTTATGGGGAAAGATGCCTTGGGGTGTTGCATAAAACCAGAGACTGAAATTAGCACAGATAACTTTCCATAAGACAAATATGTAATAGACAAGACCTACTCCTTGCTCAACGAAATGGACCCAACACCACATATTCAACGCCTAGGAATATACCTGACTAGGAAGAATCTAAAAACCCATGGATATATATGTCTCCGTAAGAGAATCAAGCGTGTGTACAGCGGCCGAAACGCAGCAGTGAAAATCCGATAAATCCCATTATCAAAATAAATTTCGAAAACAAAACACAAAGAGTGAAATAGAGAGCAATTCTTAAATAATTCACTCAGGGCATGTGATGCAACCGGGATTGACCACATCTACACCCAGAGCTGGTTGAGACATAAGGCTGGACACTTCAGGCTGATAGCATTGGTGAGTTTCGGTGAGCAAATGCAGACCCTTTAAAGTCATACTGCATGGTACCCATTCCATGTGTCCCAACTCTCCAGGTTCAAGGGATTCTTCCTCCAGCTAAAACATGCATGGGAAACCCAGAGTATCGTCCACCGTGTGATTGGGAAACGATTTAACATGCATCTCAGTTTTCGTATCCTGGTCCTCGGGTTCACCATTCCAGATGCTTTACTAACACTCTCCCCGCTTGGAGAGTCAGTGTCTTTAACCTCCTCTTTGGCACAGCTTGCAATTTCTGTGCAAGATGAACAGGAATAGGGAGAACCAATGAGAGACTAGCTGTAGGTATCTGCACGGGCAAATGTAACGCTCATTTCCCACCAGGAAGAGGAATTAACCAAAGGATCAGCGTGCCCTGCCGGAAACAGATTAGGGCCTGAAGCAATCCTGCGGTTTTGTGCCCAGCTCACAAGAAAGCGAGTTGAAGAAAGGAGCTCAGGGTCACTGTAATTCACAAACCTGCAGAGTTATAAATGACAGCTATCCTCCAAAAATATATTGAAGTAAGCCTGCGAAGGGGACTTGAAAGCGGGGCAGAATTTTAGGAAAACGATTGCAGGGGGTAGACTGGAATTGCCCTGAAAGCATAGGAAAAGAGGCAGAACGTCGACAATGATGCACTTGGCCAAAAAGGGCGTATGCGTTTTTTCCTGAATATATTCAGGAAAAAACGCATACGCCCTTTTTGGACAACCAAGCAAGCCTGTAAAGGAAATCTGCACTACAATGTAGTCTCACTGCCCCCCGGGCAAAAGGGCCATCTGAAAAAAGTGTAAAATCCAGAAAGGTAGTACAGGATATGGAGAACAGGGAGCCTTGTTATGCTGATTGGCAGGATGTAAATTGCCAGCAGCCACCCTGGAAAAGTGTATGGTGTTTCCTGAAACACGTAAGAAACAAAGCAACACAGCCTATGGCACTTCCACTTATGGTCCTATAGCTTATGGAAATTAAAATCAAAAACAGACAGGCACCCCAATATTTGGGATGGCTGTGTTCACAAGAAGCTCGTCTACAGTATCAGGTAAATATCCCAGAAAGCAAAAAATGGATAAACAAGTTGTGGCACGTACGTACAATGCAATATCACTCAGCAATGAAATCTGTGTCATCAGGCCCATAGCGGCAGAGTGAGTGGATGCAGGTACGGTGATTCTACGTGAACTACGTCACACAGAAAAAGAAACATCATAAGATATCACTAATACACGGAATGTAAACTTGACTACACATGAACTGAATTACAAAACAGAACAAGTTCTGAAATTTAGAAAACCAACTAGTGCTTGCTTATGGGGAAAGATGCCTTGGGGTGTTGCATAAAACCAGAGACTGAAATTAGCACAGATAACTTTCCATAAGACAAATATGTAATAGACAAGACCTACTCCTTGCTCAACGAAATGGACCCAACACCACATATTCAACGCCTAGGAATATACCTGACTAGGAAGAATCTAAAAACCCATGGATATATATGTCTCCGTAAGAGAATCAAGCGTGTGTACAGCGGCCGAAACGCAGCAGTGAAAATCCGATAAATCCCATTATCAAAATAAATTTCGAAAACAAAACACAAAGAGTGAAATAGAGAGCAATTCTTAAATAATTCACTCAGGGCATGTGATGCAACCGGGATTGACCACATCTACACCCAGAGCTGGTTGAGACATAAGGCTGGACACTTCAGGCTGATAGCATTGGTGAGTTTCGGTGAGCAAATGCAGACCCTTTAAAGTCATACTGCATGGTACCCATTCCATGGGTCCCAACTCTCCAGGTTCAAGGGATTCTTCCTCCAGCTAAAACATGCATGGGAAACCCAGAGTATCGTCCACCGTGTGATTGGGAAACGATTTAACATGCATCTCAGTTTTCGTATCCTGGTCCTCGGGTTCACCATTCCAGATGCTTTACTAACACTCTCCCCGCTTGGAGAGTCAGTGTCTTTAACCTCCTCTTTGGCACAGCTTGCAATTTCTGTGCAAGATGAACAGGAATAGGGAGAACCAATGAGAGACTAGCTGTAGGTATCTGCACGGGCAAATGTAACGCTCATTTCCCACCAGGAAGAGGAATTAACCAAAGGCTCAGCGTGCCCTGCCGGAAACAGATTAGGGCCTGAAGCAATCCTGCGGTTTTGTGCCCAGCTCACAAGAAAGCGAGTTGAAGAAAGGAGCTCAGGGTCACTGTAATTCACAAACCTGCAGAGTTATAAATGACAGCTATCCTCCAAAAATATATTGAAGTAAGCCTGTGAAGGGGACTTGAAAGCGGGGCAGAATTTTAGGAAAACGATTGCAGGGGGTAGACTGGAATTGCCCTGAAAGCATAGGAAAAGAGGCAGAACGTCGACAATGATGCACTTGGCCAAAAAGGGCGTATGCGTTTTTTCCTGAATATATTCAGGAAAAAACGCATACGCCCTTTTTGGACAACCAAGCAAGCCTGTAAAGGAAATCTGCACTACAATGAAGTCTCACTGCCCCCCGGGCAAAAGGGCCATCTGAAAAAAGTGTAAAATCCAGAAAGGTAGTACAGGATATGGAGAACAGGGAGCCTTGTTATGCTGATTGGCAGGATGTAAATTGCCAGCAGCCACCCTGGAGAAGTGTATGGTGTTTCCTGAAACACGTAAGAAACAAAGCAACACAGCCTATGGCACTTCCACTTATGGTCCTATAGCTTATGGAAATTAAAATCAAAAACAGACAGCCACCCCAATATTTGGGATGGCTGTGTTCACAAGAAGCTCGTCTACAGTATCAGGTAAATATCCCAGAAAGCAAAAAATGGATAAAGAAGTTGTGGCACGTACGTACATTGCAATATCACTCAGCAATGAAATCTGTGTCATCAGGCCCGTAGCGGCATAGTGAGTGGATGCAGGTACGGTGATTCTACGTGAACTACGTCACACAGAAAAAGAAACATCATAAGATATCACTAATACACGGAATGAAAACTTGACTACACATGAACTGAATTACAAAACAGAACAGGGTCTCAAATTTAGAAAACCAACTAGTGCTTGCTTATGGGAAAAGGTGCCTTGGGGTGCTGCATAAATCCAGAGACTGAAATTAGCACAGATAACTTTCCATAAGCCAAATATGTAATAGACAAGACCTACTCCTTGCTCAACGAAATGGACCCAACACCACATATTCAACGCCTAGGAATATACCTGACTAGGAAGAATCTTAAAACCCATGGATATATATGTCTCCGTAAGAGAGTCAAGCGTGTGTACAGCGGCCGAAACGCAGCAGTGAAAATCCGATAAATCCCATTATCAAAATAAATTTCGAAAACAAAACACAAAGACAGTGAAATAGAGAGCAATTCTTAAATAATTCACTCAGGGCATGTGATGCAACCGGGATTGACCACATCTACACCCAGAGCTGGTTGAGACATAAGGCTGGACACTTCAGGCTGATAGCATTGGTGAGTTTCGGTGAGCAAATGCAGACCCTTTGAAGTCATACTGCATGGTACCCATTCCATGGGTCCCAACTCTCCAGGTTCAAGGGATTCTTCCTCCAGCTAAAACATGCATGGGAAACCCAGAGTATCGTCCACCGTGTGATTGGGAAACGATTTAAAATGCATCTCAGTTTTCGTATCCTAGTCCTCGGGTTCACCATTCCAGATGCTTTACTAACACTCTCCCCGCTTGGAGAGTCAGTGCCTTTAACCTCATCTTTGGCAGAGCTTGCAATTTCTGTGCAAGATGAACAGGAATAGGGAGAACCAAGGAGAGACTAGCTGTAGGTGTCTGCACGGGCAAATGTAATGCTCATTGCCCACCAGGAAGAGGAATTAAACAAAGGCTGAGCGTGCCCTGCTGAAAACAGATTAGGGCCTGAAGCAATCCTGCGGTTTTGTGCCCAGCTCACAAGAAAGCGAGTTGAAGAAAGGAGCTCAGGGGCACTGTAATTCACAAACCTGCAGAGTTATAAATGACAGCTATCCTCCAAAAATATATTGAAGTAAGCCTGCGAAGGGGACTTGAATGCGGGGCAGAATTTCAGGAAAACGATTGCAGGGGGTAGACTGGAATTGCCCTGAAAGCATAGGGAAAGAGGCAGAACGTCGACAATGATGCACTTGGCCAAAAAGGGCGTATGCGTTTTTTCCTGAATATATTCAGGAAAAAACGCATACGCCCTTTTTGGCCAACCAAGCAAGCCTGTAAAGGAAATCTGCACTACAATGAAGTCTCACTGCTCCCCGGGCAAAAGGTCCATCTGAAAAATGTGTAAAATCCAGAAAGGTAGGACAGGATATGGAGAAGAGGGAGCCTTGTTATGCTGATTGGCAGGATGTAAATTGCTAGCAGCCACCATGGAGAAGTGTATGATGTTTCCTGAAACACGTAAGAAACAAAGCAACACAGCCTACGGCACTTTCACTTATGCTGGTCCCAAAGATTACGGAAATTAAAATCAAAAACAGACAGCCACCCCAATGTTTGGGACGGCTGTGTTCCCAAGAAGCTCGTCTACAGTACCAGGTAAATATCCCAGAAAGCAAAAAATGGATAAAGAAGTTGTGGCACGTACGTACAATGAATATCACTCAGCAATGAAATCTGTGTCATCATGCCCGTAGCGGTTAGTGAGTGCATGCATGTACGGTGATTCTACGTGAACTACGTCACACAGAAATAGAAACATCATAAGATATCACTGATACACGGAATGTAAACTTGACTACACATGAACTGAATTACAAAACAGAACAGGGTCTCAAATTTAGAAAACCAACTAGTGCTTGCTTATGGGGAAATGTGCGCTGGGGTGCTGCATAAAACCAGAGACTGAAATTAGCACAGATAACTTTCCATAAGCCAAATATATAATAGACAAGACCTACCCCTTGCTCAAAGAAATAGACCCAACACCACATGTTCAACGCCCAGGATTATACATGACTAAGAAGAATCTTAAAACCCATGGATATATATGTTTCCTTAAGAGAATCAAGCGTGTGTACAGCGGCCGAAAAGCAGCAGTGAAAATCCGATAAATCCGATTATCAAAATAAATTTCGAAAACAAAACACAAAGACAGTGAAATAGAGAGCAATTCTTAAATAATTCACTCAGGGCATGTGATGCAACCGGGATTGACCACATCTACACCCAGAGCTGGTTGAGACATAAGGCTGGACACTTCAGGCTGATAGCATTGGTGAGTTTCGGTGAGCAAATGCAGACCCTTTGTAGTCATACTGCATGGTACCCATTCCATGGGTCCCAACTCTCAAGGTTCAAGGGATTCTTCCTCCAGCTAAAACATGCATGGGAAACCCAGAGTATCGTCCACCGTGTGATTGGGAAACGAATTAAAATGCATCTCAGTTTTCGTATCCTGGTCCTCGGGTTCACCATTCCAGAGGCTTTACTAACACTCTCCCCGCTTGGAGAGTCAGTGCCTTTAACCTCCTCTTTGGCACAGCTTGCAATTTCTGTGCAAGATGAACAGGAATAGGGAGAACCAATGAGAGACTAGCTGTAGGTGTCTGCACGGGCAAATGTAACGCTCATTGCCCACCAGGAAGAGGAATTAAACAAAGGCTCAGTGTGCCCTGCTGGAAACAGATTAGGCCCTGAAGCAATCCTCCGGTTTTGTGCCCAGCTCACAAGAAAGCGAGTTGAAGAAAGGAGCTCAGGGGCACTGTAATTCACAATCCTCCAGAGTTATAAATGACAGCTATCCCCCAAAAATATATTGAAGTAAGCCTGCGAAGGGGACTTGAAAGCGGGGCAGAATTTCAGGAAAACGATTGCAGGGGGTAGACTGGAATTGCCCTGAAAGCATAGGAAAAGAGGCAGAACGTCGACAATGATGCACTTGGCCAAAAAGGGCGTATGCGTTTTTTCCTGAATATATTCAGGAAAAAACGCATACGCCCTTTTTGGCCAACCCAGCAAGCCTGTAAAGGAAATCTGCACTACAATGAAGTCTCACTGCCCCCCGGGCAAAAGGGCCATCTGAAAAATGTGTAAAATCCAGAAAGGTAGGACAGGATATGGAGAACAGGGAGCCTTGTTATGCTGATTGGCAGGATGTAAATTGCCAGCAGCCACCCTGGAGAAGTGTATGGTGTTTCCTGAAACACGTAAGAAACAAAGCAACACAGCCTATGGCACTTCCACTTATGGTCCTATAGCTTACGGAAATTAAAATCAAAAACAGACAGCCACCCCAATATTTGGGACAGCTGTGTTCACAAGATCTCGTCTACAGTATCAGGTAAATATCCTGAAAACAAAAAATGGATAAAGAAGTTGTGGCACGTACGTACAATGCAATATCACTCAGCAATGAAATCTGTGTCATCAGGCCCGTAGCGGCATAGTGAGTGGATGCAGGTACGGTGATTCTACGTGAACTACGTCACACAGAAAAAGAAACATCATAAGATATCACTAATACACGGAATGTAAACTTGACTACACATGAACTGAATTACAAAACAGAACAGGGTCTCAAATTTAGAAAACCAACTAGTGCTTGCTTATGGGGAAAGGTGCCTTGGGGTGCTGCATAAAACCAGAGACTGAAATTAGCACAGATAACTTTCCATAAGCCAAATATGTAATAGACAAGACCTACTCCTTGCTCAACGAAATGGACCCAAAACCACATATTCAACGCCTAGGAATATACCTGACTAGGAAGAATCTTAAAACCCATGGATATATATGTCTCCGTAAGAGAATCAAGCGTGTGTACAGCGGTCGAAACGCAGCAGTGAAAATCCGATAAATCCCATTATCAAAATAAATTTCGAAAACAAAACACAAAGACAGTGAAATAGAGAGCAATTCTTAAATAATTCACTCAGGGCATGTGATGCAACCGGGATTGACCACATCTACACCCAGAGCTGGTTGATACATAAGGCTGGACACTTCAGGCTGATAGCATTGGTGAGTTTCGGTGAGCAAATGCAGACCCTTTGAAGTCATACTGCATGGTACCCATTCCATGGGTCCCAACTCTCCAGGTTCAAGGCATTCTTCCTCCAGCTAAAACATGCATGGGAAACCCAGAGTATCGTCCACCGTGTGATTGGGAAACGATTTAAAATGCATCTCAGTTTTCGTATCCTGGTCCTCGGGTTCACCATTCCAGATGCTTTACTAACACTCTCCCCGCTTGGAGAGCCAGTGCCTTTAACCTCCTGTTTGGCACAGCTTGCAATTTCTGTGCAAGATGAACAGGAATAGGGAGAACCAATGAGAGAATAGCTGTAGGTGTCTGCACGGGCAAATGTAACGCTCATTGCCGACCAGGAAGAGGAATTAAACAAAGGCTCAGCGTGCCCTGCTGAAAACATATTAGGGCCTGAAGCAATCCAGCATTTTTGTGCCCAGCTCACAAGAAAGCGAGTTGAAGAAAGGAGCTCAGGGGCACTGTAATTCACAAACCTGCAGAGTTATAAATGACAGCTATCCTCCAAAAATATATTGAAGTAGGCCTGCGAAGGGGACTTGAAAGCGGGGCAGAATTTCAGGAAAACGTTTGCAGTGGGTAGACTGGAATTGCCTTGAAAGCATAGGAAAAGAGGCACAACGTCGACAATGATGCACTTGGCCAAAAAGGGCGTATGCGTTTTTTCCTGAATATATTCAGGAAAAAACGCATACGCCCTTTTTGGCCAACCAAGCAAGCCTGTAAAGGAAATCTGCACTACAATGAAGTCTCACTGCCCCCCGGGCAAAAGGGCAATCTGAAAAAAGTGTAAAATCCAGAAAGGTAGGACAGGATATGGAGAACAGGGAGCCTTGTTATGCTGATTGGCAGGATGTAAATTGCCAACAGCCACCCTGGAGAAGTGTATGGTGTTTCCTGAAACACGTAAGAAATAAAGAAACACAGCCGATGGCAATTGCACTTATGGTCCTATTCCTTAGGGAAATTAAAATCAAAAACAGAGAGCCACCCCAAAGTTTGGGAAGGCTGTGTTCCCAAGAAGCTCGTCTACAGTACCAGGTAAATAAACCAGAAAGCAAAAAATGGATAAAGAAGTTGTGGCACGTACGTGCAATGCAGTATCACTCAGCAATGAAATCTGTGTCATCAGGCCCGTAGCGGCATAGTGAGTGGATGCAGGTATGGTGATTCTACGTGAACTACGTCACACAGAAAAAGAAACATCCTAAGATATCACCAATACACGGAATGTAAACTTGACTACACATGAACTGAATTACAAAACAGAACAGGGTCTCAAATTTAGAAAACCAACTAGTGCTTGCTTATGGGGAAAGTTGCCTTGGGGTGCTGCATAAAACCAGAGACTGAAATTAGCATAGATAACATTACATAAGCCAAATATGTAATAGACAAGACCTACTCCTTGCTCAACGAAATGGACCCAACACCACATATTCAACGCCTAAGAATATACCTGACTAGGAAGAATCTTAAAACCCATGGATATATATGTCTCCGTAAGAGAATCAAGCGTGTGTACAGCGACCGAAACGCAGCAGTGAAAATCCGATAAATCCCATTATCAAAATAAATTTTGAAAACAAAACACAAAGACTGTGAAATAGAGAGCAATTCTTAAATAATTCACTCAGGGCATGTGATGCAACCGGGATTGACCACATCTACACCCAGAGCTGGTTGAGACATAAGGCTGGACACTTCAGGCTGATAGCATTGGTGAGTTTCGGTGAGCAAATGCAGACCCTTTGAAGTCATACTGCATGGTACCTATTCCATGGGTCCCAACTCTTCAGGTTCAAGGGATTCTTCCTCCAGCTAAAACATGCATGGGAAACCCACAGTATGGTCCACCGTGTGATTGGGAAACGATTTAAAATGCATCTCAGTTTTCGTATCATGGTCCTCGGGTTCACCATTCCAGATGCTTTACTAACACTCTCCCTGCTTGTAGAGTCAGTGCCTTTAACCTCCTGTTTGGCACAGCTTGCAATTTCTG
This sequence comes from Phocoena phocoena, assembly GCF_963924675.1. Lineage (NCBI taxonomy): Eukaryota > Metazoa > Chordata > Mammalia > Artiodactyla > Phocoenidae > Phocoena > Phocoena phocoena. The sequence goes on along the minus strand of NW_027077403.1, from coordinate 335,670 downwards.
TGCAAGATGAACAGGAATAGGGAGAACCAATGAGAGACTACCTGTAGGTGTCTGCACGGGCAAATGTAACGCTCATTGCCAACCAGGAAGAGGAATAAACCAAAGTCTCAGCATGCCCTGCCGGAAACAGATTAGGGCCTGAAGCAATCCTGCGGTTTTGTGCCCAGCTCACAAGAAAGCGAGTTGAAGAAAGGAGCTCAGGGGCACTGTAATTCACAAACCTGCAGAGTTATAAATGACAGCTATCCTCCAAAAATATATTGAAGTAAGCCTGCGAAGGGGACTTGAAAGCGGGGCAGAATTTCAGGAAAACGATTGCAGGGGGTAGACTGCAATTGCCCTGAAAGCATAGGAAAAGAGGCAGAACGTCGACAATATTGCACTTGGCCAAAAAGGGCGTATGCGTTTTTTCCTGAATATATTCAGGAAAAAACGCATACGCCCTTTTTGGCCAACCAAGCAAGCCTGTAAAGGAAATCTGCACTACAATGAAGTCTCACTGCCCCCCCGGGCAAAAGGGCCATCTAAAAAAAAGTGTAAAATCCAGAAAGGTAGGACAGGATATGAAGAACAGGGAGCCTTGTTATGCTGATTGGCAGGATGTAAATTGCCAACAGCCACCCTGGAGAAGTGTATGGTGTTTCCTGAAACACGTAAGAAGTAAAGCAACACAGCCTATGGCAATTGCACTTACGGTCCCATTCCTTAGGGAAATTAAAATCAAAAACAGAGAGCCACCCCAAAGTTTGGGAAGGCTGTGTTTCCAAGAAGCTCGTCTACAGAACCAGGTAAATAAACCAGAAAGCAAAAAATGGATAAAGAAGTTGTGGCACGTACGTGCAATGCAGTATCACTCAGGAATGAAATCTGTGTCATCAGGCCCGTAGCGGCATAGTGAGTGGATGCAGGTACGGTGATTCTACGTGAACTACGTCACACAGAAAAAGAAACATCATAAGATATCACTAATACACGGAATGTAAACTTGACTACACATGAACTGAATTACAAAACAGAACAGGGTCTCAAATTTAGAAAACCAACTAGTGCTTGCTTATGGGGAAAGGTGCCTTGGGGTGTTGCATAAAACCAGAGACTGAAATTAGCACAGATAACTTTCCATAAGCCAAATATGTAATAGACAAGACCTACTCCTTGCTCAACGAAATGGACCCAACACCACATATTCAACACCTAGGAATATACCTGACTAGGAAAAATCTTAAAAACCATGGATATATATGTCTCCGTAAGAGAATCAAGCGTGTGTACAGCGGCCGAAACGCAGCAGTGAAAATCCGATAAATCCCATTATCAAAATAAATTTCGAAAACAAAACACAAAGACAGTAAAATAGAGAGCAATTCTTAAATAATTCACTCAGGGCATGTGATGCAACCGGGATTGACCACATCTACACCCAGAGATGGTTGAGACATAAGGCTGGACAGTTCAGGCTGATAGCATTGGTGAGTTTTGGTGAGCACATGCAGACCCTTTGAAGTCATACTGCATGGTACCTATTCCATGGGTCCCAACTCTTCAGGTTCAAGGGATTCTTCCTCCAGCTAAAACATGCATGGGAAACCCAGAGTATCGTCCACCGTGTGATTGGGAAATGATTTAAAATGCATCTCAGTTTTCGTATCCTGGTCCTCGGGTTCACCATTCCAGATGCTTAACTAAAACTCTCCCCGCTTGGAGAGTCAGTGCCTTTAACCTCCTGTTTGGCACAGCTCGCAATTTCTGTGCAAGATGAACAGGAATAGGGAGAACCAATGAGAGACTAGCTGTAGGTGTCTGCACGGGCAAATGTAATGCTCATTGCCGACCAGGAAGAGTAATTAAACAAAGGCTCAGCGTGCCCTGCCGGAAACAGATTAGGGCCTGAAGCAATCCTGCGGTTTTGTGCCCAGCTCACAAGAAAGCGAGTTGAAGAAAGGAGCTCAGGGGCACTGTAATTCACAAACCTGCAGAGTTATAAATGACAGCTATCCTCCATAAATATATTGAAGTAAGCCTGCGAAGGGGACTTGAAAGCGGGGCAGAATTTCAGGAAAACGATTGCAGGGGGTAGACAGGAATTGCCCAGAAAGCATAGGAAAAGAGGCAGAAAGTCGACAATGGTGCACTTGGCCAAAAAGTGCGTATGCATTTTTTCCTGAATATATTCAGGAAAAAACGCATACGCCCTTTTTGGCCAACCAAGCAAGCCTGTAAAGGAAATCTGCACTACAATGAAGTCTCACTGCCCCCTGGGCAAAAGGGCATTCTGAAAAAAGTGTAAAATCCAGAAAGGTAGGACAGGATATGGAGAACAGGGAGCCTTGTTATGCTGATTGGCAGGATGTAAATTGCCAACAGCCACCCTGGAAAACTGTATGTTGTTTCCTGAAACCCATAAGAAACAAAGCAACACAGCCTATGGCACTTCCACTTATGGTCCCAAAGATTACGGAAATTAAAATCAAAAACAGACAGCCACCCCAATGTTTGGGACGGCTGTGTTCCCAAGAAGCTCGTCTACAGTACCAGGTAAATATCCCAGAAAGCAAAAAATGGATAAAGAAGTTGTGGCACGTACGTACAATGGAATATCACTCAGCAATGAAATCTGTGTCATCATGCCCGTAGCGGTTAGTGAGTGCATGCATGTACGGTGATTCTACGTGAACTACGTCACACAGAAATAGAAACATCATAAGATATCACTGATACACGGAATGTAAACTTGACTACACATGAACTGAATTACAAAACAGAACAGGGTCTCAAATTTAGAAAACCAACTAGTGCTTGCTTATGGGGAAATGTGCGCTGGGGTGCTGCATAAAACCAGAGACTGAAATTAGCACAGATAACTTTCCATAAGCCAAATATATAATAGACAAGACCTACCCCTTGCTCAAAGAAATAGACCCAACACCACATGTTCAACGCCCAGGATTATACATGACTAAGAAGAATCTTAAAACCCATGGATATATATGTTTCCTTAAGAGAATCAAGCGTGTGTACAGCGGCCGAAAAGCAGCAGTGAAAATCCGATAAATCCGATTATCAAAATAAATTTCGAAAACAAAACACAAAGACAGTGAAATAGAGAGCAATTCTTAAATAATTCACTCAGGGCATGTGATGCAACCGGGATTGACCACATCTACACCCAGAGCTGGTTGAGACATAAGGCTGGACACTTCAGGCTGATAGCATTGGTGAGTTTCGGTGAGCAAATGCAGACCCTTTGTAGTCATACTGCATGGTACCCATTCCATGGGTCCCAACTCTCAAGGTTCAAGGGATTCTTCCTCCAGCTAAAACATGCATGGGAAACCCAGAGTATCGTCCACCGTGTGATTGGGAAACGAATTAAAATGCATCTCAGTTTTCGTATCCTGGTCCTCGGGTTCACCATTCCAGAGGCTTTACTAACACTCTCCCCGCTTGGAGAGTCAGTGCCTTTAACCTCCTCTTTGGCACAGCTTGCAATTTCTGTGCAAGATGAACAGGAATAGGGAGAACCAATGAGAGACTAGCTGTAGGTGTCTGCACGGGCAAATGTAACGCTCATTGCCCACCAGGAAGAGGAATTAAACAAAGGCTCAGTGTGCCCTGCTGGAAACAGATTAGGCCCTGAAGCAATCCTCCGGTTTTGTGCCCAGCTCACAAGAAAGCGAGTTGAAGAAAGGAGCTCAGGGGCACTGTAATTCACAATCCTCCAGAGTTATAAATGACAGCTATCCCCCAAAAATATATTGAAGTAAGCCTGCGAAGGGGACTTGAAAGCGGGGCAGAATTTCAGGAAAACGATTGCAGGGGGTAGACTGGAATTGCCCTGAAAGCATAGGAAAAGAGGCAGAACGTCGACAATGATGCACTTGGCCAAAAAGGGCGTATGCGTTTTTTCCTGAATATATTCAGGAAAAAACGCATACGCCCTTTTTGGCCAACCCAGCAAGCCTGTAAAGGAAATCTGCACTACAATGAAGTCTCACTGCCCCCCGGGCAAAAGGGCCATCTGAAAAATGTGTAAAATCCAGAAAGGTAGGACAGGATATGGAGAACAGGGAGCCTTGTTATGCTGATTGGCAGGATGTAAATTGCCAGCAGCCACCCTGGAGAAGTGTATGGTGTTTCCTGAAACACGTAAGAAACAAAGCAACACAGCCTATGGCACTTCCACTTATGGTCCTATAGCTTACGGAAATTAAAATCAAAAACAGACAGCCACCCCAATATTTGGGACAGCTGTGTTCACAAGATCTCGTCTACAGTATCAGGTAAATATCCTGAAAACAAAAAATGGATAAAGAAGTTGTGGCACGTACGTACAATGCAATATCACTCAGCAATGAAATCTGTGTCATCAGGCCCGTAGCGGCATAGTGAGTGGATGCAGGTACGGTGATTCTACGTGAACTACGTCACACAGAAAAAGAAACATCATAAGATATCACTAATACACGGAATGTAAACTTGACTACACATGAACTGAATTACAAAACAGAACAGGGTCTCAAATTTAGAAAACCAACTAGTGCTTGCTTATGGGGAAAGGTGCCTTGGGGTGCTGCATAAAACCAGAGACTGAAATTAGCACAGATAACTTTCCATAAGCCAAATATGTAATAGACAAGACCTACTCCTTGCTCAACGAAATGGACCCAAAACCACATATTCAACGCCTAGGAATATACCTGACTAGGAAGAATCTTAAAACCCATGGATATATATGTCTCCGTAAGAGAATCAAGCGTGTGTACAGCGGCCGAAACGCAGCAGTGAAAATCCGATAAATCCCATTATCAAAATAAATTTCGAATACAAAACACAAAGACAGTGAAATAGAGAGCAATTCTTAAATAATTCACTCAGGGCATGTGATGCAACCGGGATTGTCCACATCTACACCCAGAGCTGGTTGAGACATAAGGCTGGACACTTCAGGCTGATAGCATTGGTGAGTTTCGGTGAGAAAATGCAGACCCTTTGAAGTCATACTGCATGGTACCCATTCCATGGGTCCCAACTCTCCAGGTTCAAGGCATTCTTCCTCCAGCTAAAACATGCATGGGAAACCCAGAGTATCGTCCACCGTGTGATTGGGAAACAATTTAAAATGCATCTCAGTTTTCGTATCCTGGTCCTCGGCTTCACCATCCCAGATGGTTTACTAACACTCTCCCCGCTTGGAGAGTCAGTGCCTTTAACTTCCTCTTTGGCACAGCTTGCCATTTCTGTGCAAGATGAACAGGAATAGGGAGAACCAATGAGAGACTAGCTGTAGGTGTCTGCACAGGCAAATGTAATGCTCATTGCCCACCAGGAAGAGGAATTAAACAAAGGCTCAGTGTGCCCTGCCGGAAACAGTTTAGGGCCTGAAGCAATCCTGCGGTTTTGTGCCCAGCTCACAAGAAAGCGTGTTGAAGAAAGGAGCTCAGGGGCACTGTAATTCACAAACCTGCAGAGTTATAAATGACAGCTATCTTCCAAAAATGTATTGAAGTAAGTCTGCGAAGGGGACTTGAAAGCAGGCCAGAATTTCAGGAAAACGATTGCAGGGGGTAGACTGGAATTGCCCTGAAAGCATAGGAAAAGAGGCACAACGTCGACAATGATGCACTTGGCCAAAAAGGGCGTATGCGTTTTTTCCTGAATATATTCAAGAAAAAACGCATACGCCCATTTTGGCCAACCAAGCAAGCCTGTAAAGGAAATCTGCACTACAATGACGTCTCACTGCCCCCCGGGCAAAAGGGCCATCTGAAAAAAGTGTAAAATCCAGAAAGGTAGGACAGGATATGGAGAACAGGGAACCTTGTTATGCTGATTGGCAGGATGTAAATTGCCAGCAGCCACCCTGGAGAAGTGTATGGTGTTTCCTGAAACACGTAAGAAACAAAGCAACACAGCCTATGGCACTTCCACTTATGTTCCTATTCCTTAGGGAAATTAAAATCAAAAACAGACAGCCACCCCAATATTTGGGACGGCTGTGTTCACAAGAAGCTCGTCTACAGTATCAGGTAAATATCCCAGAAAGCAAAAAATGGATAAAGAAGTTGTGGCACGTACGTACAATGCAATATCACTCAGCAATGAAATCTGTGTCATCAGGCCCGTAGCGGCATAGTGAGTGGATGCAGGTACGGTGATTCTACGTGAACTACGTCACACAGAAAAAGAAACATCATAAGATATCACTAATACACGGAATATAAACTTGACTACACATGAACTGAATTACAAAACAGATCAGGGTCTCAAATTGAGAAAACCAACTAGTGCTTGCTTATGGGGAAAGGTGCCTTGGGGTGCTGCATAAAACCAGAGACTGAAGTCAGCACAGATAACTTTCCATAAGCCAAATATGTAATAGACAAGACCTACTCCTTGCTCAACGACATGGACCCAACACCACATATTCAACGCCTAGGAATATAGCTGACTAGGAAGAATCTTAAAACCCATGGATATATATGTCTCCATAAGAGAATCAAGCGTGTGTACAGCGGCCGAAATGCAGCAGTGAAAATCCGATAAATCCCATTATCAAAATAAATTTCGAAAACAAAACACAAAGACAGTGTAATAGAGAGCAATTCTTAAATAATTCACTCAGGGCATGTGATGCAACCGGGATTGACCACATCTACACCCAGAGCTGGTTGAGACATAAGGCTGGACACTTCAGGCTGATAGCATTGGTGAGTTTCGGTGAGCAAATGCAGACCCTTTGAAGTCATACTGCATGGTACCTATTCCATGATTACCAATTCTTCGGGTTCAAGGGATTCTTCCTCCAGCTAAAACATGCATGGGAAACCCACAGTATGGTCCACCGTGTGATTGGGAAACGATATAAAATGCATCTCAGTTTTCGTATCCTGGTCCTCGGGTTCACCATTCCTGATGCTTTACTAACACTCTCCCTGCTTGGAGAGTCTGTGCCTTTAACCTCCTGTTTGGCACAGCTTGCAATTTCTGTGCAAGATGAACAGGAATAGGGAGAACCAATGAGAGACTAGCTATAGGTGTCTGCACGGGCAAATGTAACGCTCATTTCCCACCAGGAAGAGGAATTAACCAAAGGCTCAGTGTGCCCTGCCGGAAACAGATTAGTGCCTGAAGCAATCCTGCGGTTTTGTGCCCAGCTCACAAGAAAGCGAGTTGAAGAAAGGAGCTCAGGGGCACTGTAATTCACAAACCTGCAGAGTTATAAATGACAGCTATCCTCCAAAAATATATTGAAGTAAGCCTGCGAAGGGGACTTGAAAGCGGGGCAGAATTTCAGGAAAACGATTGCAGGGGGTAGACTGGAATTGCCCTGAAAGCATAGGAAAAGAGGCAGAACGTCGACAATGATGCACTTGGCCAAAAAGGGCGTATGCGTTTTTTCCTGAATATATTCAGGAAAAAACGCATACGCCCTTTTTGGCCAACCAAGCAAGCCTGTAAAAGAAATCTGCACTACAATGAAGTCTCACTGCCCCCCGGGCAAAAGGGCCATCTGAAAAAAGTGTAAAATCCAGAAAGGTAGGACAGGATATGGAGAACAGGGAGCCTAGTTATGCTGATTGGCAGGATGTAAATTGCCAGTAGCCACCCTGGAGAAGTGTATGGTGTTTCCTGAAACACGTAAGAAACAAAGCAACACAGCCTATGGCACTTCCACTTATGGTCCTATAGCTTACGGAAATTAAAATCAAAAACAGACAGGCACCCCAATATTTGTAACGGCTGTGTTCACAAGAAGCTCGTCTACAGTATCAGGTAAATATCCCAGAAAGCAAAAAATGGATAAAGAAGTTGTGGCACGTACGTACAATGCAATATCACTCAGCAATGAAATCTGTGTCATCAGGCCCGTAGCGGCATAGTGAGTGGATGCAGGTACGGTGATTCTACGTCAACTACGTCACACAGAAAAAGAAACATCATAAGATATCACTAATACACGGAATGTAAACTTGACTACACATGAACTGAATTACAAAACAGAACAGGGTCTCAAATTTAGAAAACCAACTAGTGCTTGCTTATGGGGAAAGGTGCCTTGGGGTGCTGCATAAAACCAGAGACTGAAATTAGCACAGATAACTTTCCATAAGCCAAATATGTAATAGACAAGACCTACTCCTTGCTCAACGAAATGGACCCAACACCACATATTCAACGCCTAGGAATATACCTGTCTAGGAAGAATCTTAGAACCCATGGATATATATGTCTCCGTAAGAGAATCAAGCGTGTGTACAGCGGCCGAAACGCCGCAGTGAAAATCCGATAAATCCCATTATCAAAATAAATTTCGAAAACAAAACACAAAGACAGTGAAATAGAGAGCAATTCTTAACTAATTCACTCAGGGCATGTGATGCAACCGGGATTGACCACATCTACACCCAGAGCTGGTTGAGACATAAGGCTGGACACTTCAGGCTGATAGCATTGGTGAGTTTCGGTGAGCAAATGCAGACCCTTTGAAGTCATACTGCATGGTACCCATTACATGGGTCCCAACTCTCCAGGTTCAAGGCATTCTTCCTCCAGCTAAAAAATGCATGGGAAACCCAGCGTATCGTCCACCGTGTGATTGGGAAATGTTTTAAAATGCATCTCAGTTTTCGTATCCTGGTCCTCGGGTTCACCATTCCAGATGCTTTACTAACACTCTCCCCGCTTGGAGAGTCAGTGCCTTTAACCTCCTGTTTGGCACAGCTTGCAATTTCTGTGCAAGATGAACAGGAATAGGGAGAACCAATGAGAGACGAGCTGTAGGTGTCTGCACGGGCAAATGTAATGCTCATTTCCCACCAGGAAGAGGAATTAACCAAAGACTCAGTGTGCCCTACCGGAAACAGCTTAGGGCCTGAAGCAATCCTGCGGTTTTGTGCCCAGCTCACAAGAAAGCGAGTTGAAGAAAGGAGCTCAGGGGCACTGTAATTCACAAACCTGCAGAGTTATAAATGACAGCTATCCTCCAAAAATATATTGAAGTAAGCCTGGGAAGGGGACTGGAAAGCGGGGCAGAATTTCAGGAAATCGATTGCAGGGGGTAGACCGGAATTGCCCTGAAAGCATAGGAAATGAGGCACAACGTCGACAATGATGCACTTGGCAAAAAGGGCGTATGCGTTTTTTCCTGAATATATTCAGGAAAAAACGCATAAGCCCTTTTTGGCCAACCACGCAAGGTTGTAATGGAAATCTGCACTACAATGAAGTCTCACTGCCCCCCGGGCAAAAGGGCCATCTGAAAAAAGTGTAAAATCCAGAAAGTTAGGACAGGATATGGAGAACAGGGAGCCTTGTTATGCTGATTGGCAGGATGTAAATTGCCAGCAGCCACCCTGGAGAAGTGTATGGTGTTTCCTGAAACACGTAAGAAACAAAGCAACACAGCCTATGGCACTTCCACTTATGGTCCTATTATTTAGGGAAATTAAAATCAAAAACAGACAGCCACCCCAATATTTGGGACGGCTGTGTTCACAAGAAGCTCGTCTACAGTATCAGGTAAATATCCCAGAAAGCAAAAAATGGATAAAGAAGTTGTGGCACGTACGTACAATGCAATATCACTCAGCAATGAAACCTGTGTCATCAGGCCCGTAGCAGCATACTGAGTGGATGCAGGTACGGTGATTCTACGTGAACTACGTCACACAGAAATAGAAACATCATAAGATATCACTGACACACGGAATGTAAGCTTGACTACACATGAACTGAATTACAAAACAGAACAGGGTCTCAAATTTAGAAAACCAACTAGTGCTTGCTTATGGGGAAAGGTGCCTTGGGATGCTGCATAAAACCAGAGACTGAAATTAGCACAGATAACTTTCCATAAGCCAAATATGTAATACACAAGACCTACTCCTTGCTCAACGAAATGGTCCCAACACCACATATTCAACGCCTAGGAATATACCTGACTAGGAAGAATCTTAAAACCCATGGATATATATGTCTCCATAAGAGAATCAAGCATGTGCACTGCGGCCGAAACGCAGCAGTGAAAATCCGATAAATCCCTTTATCAAAATAAATTTCGAAAACAAAACACAAAGACAGTGAAATAGAGAGCAATTCTTAAATAATTCAGTCAGGGCATGTGATGCAACCGGGATTGACCACATCTACACCCAGAGCTAGTTGAGACATAAGGCTGGACACTTCAGGCTGATAGCATTGGTGAGTTTCGGTGAGCAAATGCAGACCCTTTGAAGTCATACTGCATTGTACCTATTCCATGGGTCCCAACTCTTCAGGTTCAACGGATTCTTCCTCCAGCTAAAACATGCATGGGAAACCCACAGTATGGTCCACCGTGTGATTGGGAAACGATTTAAAATGCATCTCAGTTTTCGTATCCTGGTCCTTGTGTTCACCATTCCAGATGCTTTACTAACACTCTCCCTGCTTGGAGAGTCAGTGCCTTTAACCTCCTGTTTGGCACAGCTTGCAATTTCTGTGCAAGATGAACAGGAATAGGGAGAACGAATGAGACACTAGCTCTAGGTGTCTGCACGGGCCAATGTAACGCTCATTTCCCACCAGGAAGAGGAATTAACCAAAGTCTCAGTGTGCCCTGCCGGAAACAGATTTGGGCCTGAAGCAATACTGCGGTTTTGTGCCCAGCTCACAAGAAAGCGAGTTGAAGAAAGGAGCTCAGGGGCACTGTAATTCACAAACCTGCAGAGTTATAAATGACAGCTATCCTCCAAAAATATATTGAAGTAAGCCTGCGAAGGGGACTTGAAAGCGGGGCAGAATTTCAGGAAAACGATTGCAGGGGGTAGACTGGAATTGCCCAGAAAGCATAGGAAAAGAGGCAGAACGTCGACAATGATGCACTTGGCCAAAAAGGGCGTATGCGTTTTTCCCTGAATATATTCAGGAAAAAACGCATACGCCCTTTTTGGCCAACCAAGCAAGCCTGTAAAGGAAATCTGCACTACAATGAAGTCTCACTGCCCCCCGGGCAAAAGGGCCATCTGAAAAAAGTGTAAAATCCAGAAAGGTAGGACAGGATATGGAGAACAGGGAGCCTTGTTATGCTGATTGGCAGGATGTAAATTGCCAGCAGCCACCCTGGAGAAGTGTATGGTGTTTCCTGAAACACGTAAGAAACAAAGCAACACAGCCTATGGCACTTCCACTTATGGTCCTATAGCTTACGGAAATTAAAATCAAAAACAGACAGCACCCCAATATTTGGGACGGCTGTGTTCACAAGAAGCTCGTCTACAGTATCAGGTAAATATCCCAGAAAGCAAAAAATGGATAAAGAAGTTGTGGCACGTACATACAATGCAGTATCATTCAGCAATGAAATCTGTGTCATCAGGCCCGTAGCGGCATAGTGAGTGGATGTAGGTACGGTGATTCTACGTGAACTACGTCACACAGAAAAAGAAACATCATAAGATATCACTAATACACGGAATGTAAACTTGACGACACATGAACTGAATTACAAAACAGAACAGGGTCTCAAATTTAGAAAACCAACTAGTGCTTGCTTATGGGGAAAGGTGCGTTGGGGTGCTGCATAAAACCAGAGACTGAAATTAGCACAGATAACTTTCCATAAGCCAAATATGTAATAGACAAGACCTACTCCTTGCTCAACGAAATGGTCCCAACACCACATATTCAACGCCTAGGAATATACCTGACTAGGAAGAATCTTAAAACCCATGGATATATATGTCTCCATAAGTGAATCACGCGTGTGCACTGCGGCCGAAACGCAGCAGTGAAAATCCGATAAATCCCTTTATCAAAATAAATTTCGAAAACAAAACACAAAGACACTGAAATAGAGAGCAATTCTTAAATAATTCACTCAGGGCATGTGACACAACCGGGATTGACCACATCTACACCCAGAGCTGGTTGAGACATAAGGCTGGACACTTCAGGCTGATAGCATTGGTGAGTTTCTGTGAGCAAATGCAGACCCTTTGAAGTCATACTGCATGGTAACCATTCCATGGGTCCCAACTCTCCAGGTTCAAGGCATTCTTCCTCCAGCTAAAACATGCATGGGAAACCCAGAGTATCGTCCACCGTGTGATTGGGAAACGATTTAAAATGCATCTCAGTTTTCGTATCCTGGTCCTCGGGTTCACCATTCCAGATGCTTTACTAACACTCTCCCTGCTTGGAGAGTCAGTGCCTTCAACCTCCTCTTTGGCACAGCTTGCAATTTCTGTGCAAGATGAACAGGAATAGGGAGAACCAATGAGAGACTAGCTTTAGGTGTCTGCACGGGCAAATGTAACGCTCATTTCCCACCAGGAAGAGGAATTAAACAAAGGCTCAGCGTGCCCTGCCGGAAACAGATTAGGGCCTGAAGCAATCCTGCGGTTTTGTGCCAAGATCACAAGAAAGCGAGTTGAAGAAAGGAGCTCAGGGGCACTGTAATTCACAAACCTGCAGAGTTATAAATGACAGCTATCCTCCAAAAATATATGGAAGTAAGCCTGCGAAGGGGACTTGAAAGCGGAGCAGAGTTTCAGGAAAACCATTGCAGGGGGTAGACTGGAATTGCCCTGAAAGCATAAGAAAAGAGGCAGAACGTCGACAATGATGCACTTGGCCAAAAAGGGCGTATGCGTTTTTTCCTGAATATATTCAGGAAAAAACGCATACGCCCTTTTTGGCCAACCAAGCCAGCCTGTAAAGTAAATCTGCACTACAATGAAGTCTCACTGCCCCCCGGGCAAAAGGGCCATCTGAAAAAAGTGTAAAATCCAGAAAGGTAGGACAGGATATGGAGAACAGGGAGCCTTGTTATGCTGATTGGCAGGATGTAAATTGCCAGCAGCCACCCTGGAGAAGTGTATGGTGTTTCCTGAAACACGTAAGAAACAAAGCAACACAGCCTATGGCACTTCCACTTATGGTCCTATAGCTTACGGAAATTAAAATCAAAAACAGACAGCCACCCCAATATTTGGGACGGCTGTGTTCACAAGAAGCTCGTCTACAGTATCAGGTAAATATCCCAGAAAGCAAAAAATGGATAAAGAAGATGTGGCACGTACGTACAATGCAATATCACTCAGCAATGAAATCTGTGTCATCAGGCCCGTAGCGGCATAGTGAGTGGATGCAGGTACGGTGATTCTACGTGAACTACGTCACACAGAAAAAGAAACATCATAAGATATCACTAATACACGGAATGTAAACTTGACTACACATGAACTGAATTACAAAACAGAACAGGGTCTCAAATTTAGAAAACCAACTAGTGCTTGCTTATGGGTAAAGGTGCCTTGGGGTGCTGCATAAAACCAGAGACTGAAATTAGCACAGATAACTATCCATAAGCCAAATATGTAATAGACAAGACCTACTCCTTGCTCAACGAAATGGACCCAACACCACATATTCAACGCCTAGGAATATACCTGACTAGGAAGAATCTTTAAACCCATGCATATATATGTCTCCGTAAGAGAATAAAGCGTGTGTACACCGGCCGAAACGCAGCAGTGAAAATCCGATAAATCCCATTATCCAAATAAATTTCGAAAACAAAACACAAAGACAGTGAAATAGAAAGCAATTCTTAAATAATTCACTCAGGGCATGTGATGCAACCGGGATTGACCACATCTACACCCAGAGCTGGTTGAGACATAAGGCTGGACACTTCAGGCTGATAGCATTGGTGAGTTTCTGTGAGCAAATGCAGACCCTTTGAAGTCATACTGCATGGTAACCATTCCATGGGTCCCAACTCTTCAGGTTCAAGGGATACTTCCTCCAGCTAAAACATGCATGGGAAACCCAGAGTATCGTCCACCGTGTGATTGGGAAACGATTTAAAATGCATCTCAGTTTTCGTATCCTGGTCCTCGGGTTCACCATTCCAGATGCTTTACTAACACTCTCCCTGCTTGGAGAGTCAGTGCCTTTAACCACCTGTTTGGCACAGCTTGCAATTTCTGTGCAAGATGAACAGGAATAGGGAGAACCAATGAGAGACTAGCTATAGCTGTCTGCACGGGCAAATGTAACGCTCATTTCCCACCAGGAAAAGGAATTAAACAAAGGCTCAGCGTGCCCTGCCGGAAACAGATTAGGGCCTGAAGCAATCATGCGGTTTTGTGCCAAGATCACAAGAAAGCGAGTTGAAGAAAGGAGCTCAGGGGCACTGTAATTCACAAACCTGCAGAGTTATAAATGACAGCTATCCTCCAAAAATATATTGAAGTAAGCCTGCGAAGGGGACTTGAAAACGGAGCAGAGTTTCAGGAAAACCATTGCAGGGGGTAGACTGGAATTGCCCTGAAAGCATAGGAAAAGAGGCAGAACGTCGACAATGATGCACTTGGCCAAAAAGGGCGTATGCGTTGTTTCCTGAATATATTCAGGAAAAAACGCATACGCCCTTTTTGGCCAAACAAGCCAGCCTGTAATGGAAATCTGCACTACAATGAAGTCTCACTGCCCCCCGGGCAAAAGGGCCATCAAAAAAAAGTGTAAAATCCAGAAAGGTAGGACAGGATATGGAGAACAGGGAGCCTTGTTATGCTGATTGGCAGGATGTAAATTGCCAGCAGCCACCCTGGAGAAGTGTATGGTGTTTCCTGAAACACGTAAGAAACAAAGCAACACAGCCTATGGCACTTCCACTTATGGTCCTATAGCTTACGGAAATTAAAATCAAAAACGGACAGCCACCCCAATATTTGGGACGGCTGTGTTCACAAGAAGCTCGTCTACAGTATCAGGTAAATATCCCAGAAAGCAAAAAATGGATAAAGAAGATGTGGCACGTACGTACAATGCAATATCACTCAGCAATGAAATCTGTGTCATCAGGCCCGTAGCGGCATAGTGAGTGGATGCAGGTACGGTGATTCTACGTGAACTACGTCACACAGAAAAAGAAACATCATAAGATATCACTAATACACGGAATGTAAACTTGACTACACATGAACTGAATTACAAAACAGAACAGGGTCTCAAATTTAGAAAACCAACTAGTGCTTGCTTATGGGGAAAGGTGCCTTGGGGTGCTGCATAAAACCAGAGACTGAAATTAGCACAGATAACTATCCATAAGCCAAATATGTAATAGACAAGACCTACTCCTTGCTCAACGAAATGGACCCAACACCACATATTCAACGCCTAGGAATATACCTGACTAGGAATAATCTTAAAACCCATGCATATATATGTCTCCGTAAGAGAATCAAGCGTGTGTACACCGGCCGAAACGCAGCAGTGAAAATCCGATAAATCCCATTATCAAAATAAATTTCGAAAACAAAACACAAAGACTGTGAAATAGAGAGCAATTCTTAAATAATTCACTCAGGGCATGTGATGC
Source organism: Phocoena phocoena (assembly GCF_963924675.1). NCBI lineage: Eukaryota > Metazoa > Chordata > Mammalia > Artiodactyla > Phocoenidae > Phocoena > Phocoena phocoena. Next base: position 320,303 of record NW_027077403.1, on the reverse strand, counting down.
AACCGGGATTGACCACATCTACACCCAGAGCTGGTTGAGACATAAGGCTGGACACTTCAGGCTGATAGCATTGGTGAGTTTCTGTGAGGAAATGCAGACCCTTTGAAGTCATACTGCATGGTAACCATTCCATGGGTCCCAACTCTCCAGGTTCAAGGGATTCTTCCTCCAGCTAAAACATGCATGGGAAACCCAGAGTATCGTCCACCGTGTGATTGGGAAACGATTTAAAATGCATCTCAGTTTTCGTATCCTGGTCCTCGGGTTCACCATTCCAGATGCTTTACTAACACTCTCCCTGCTTGGAGAGTCAGTGCCTTTAACCTCCTCTTTGGCACAGCTTGCAATTTCTGTGCAAGATGAACACGAATAGGGAGAACCAATGAGAGACTAGCTATAGCTGTCTGCACGGGCAAATGTAACGCTCATTTCCCACCAGGAAAAGGAATTAAACAAAGGCTCAGCGTGCCCTGCCGGAAACAGATTAGGGCCTGAAGCAATCCTGCGGTTTTGTGCCAAGATCACAAGAAAGCGAGTTGAAGAAAGGAGCTCAGGGGCACTGTAATTCACAAACCTGCAGAGTTATAAATGACAGCTATCCTCCAAAAATATATTGAAGTAAGCCTGCGAAGGGGACTTGAAAGCGGAGCAGAGTTTCAGGAAAACCATTGCAGGGGGTAGACTGGAATTGCCCTGAAAGCATAGGAAAAGAGGCAGAACGTCGACAATGATGCACTTGGCCAAAAAGGGCGTATGCGTTTTTTCCTGAATATATTCAGGAAAAAACGCATACGCCCTTTTTGGCCAACCAAGCCAGCCTGTAAAGGAAATCTGCACTACAATGAAGTCTCACTGCCCCCCGGGCAAAAGGGCCATCAAAAAAAAGTGTAAAATCCAGAAAGGTAGGACAGGATATGGAGAACAGGGAGCCTTGTTATGCTGATTGGCAGGATGTAAATTGCCAGCAGCCACCCTGGAGAAGTGTATGGTGTTTCCTGAAACACGTAAGAAACAAAGCAACACAGCCTATGGCACTTCCACTTATGGTCCTATAGCTTACGGAAATTAAAATCAAAAACAGACAGCCACCCCAATATTTGGGACGGCTGTGTTCACAAGAAGCTCGTCTACAGTATCAGGTAAATATCCCAGAAAGCAAAAAATGGATAAAGAAGATGTGGCACGTACGTACAATGCAATATCACTCAGCAATGAAATCTGTGTCATCAGGCCCGTAGCGGCATAGTGAGTGGATGTAGGTACGGTGATTCTACGTGAACTACGTCACACAGAAAAAGAAACATCATAAGATATCACTAATACACGGAATGTAAACTTGACTACACATGAACTGAATTACAAAACAGAACAGGGTCTCAAATTTAGAAAACCAACTAGTGCTTGCTTATGGGGAAAGGTGCCTTGGGGTGCTGCATAAAACCAGAGACTGAAATTAGCACAGATAACTATCCATAAGCCAAATATGTAATAGACAAGACCTACTCCTTGCTCAACGAAATGGACCCAACACCACATATTCAACGCCTAGGAATATACCTGACTAGGAATAATCTTAAAACCCATGCATATATATGTCTCCGTAAGAGAATCAAGCGTGTGTACACCGGCCGAAACGCAGCAGTGAAAATCCGATAAATCCCATTATCAAAATTAATTTCGAAAACAAAACACAAAGACTGTGAAATAGAGAGCAATTCTTAAATAATTCACTCAGGGCATGTGATGCAACCGGGATTGACCACATCTACACCCAGAGCTGGTTGAGACATAAGGCTGGACACTTCAGGCTGATAGCATTGGTGAGTTTCTGTGAGGAAATGCAGACCCTTTGAAGTCATACTGCATGGTAACCATTCCATGGGTCCTAACTCTCCAGGTTCAAGGGATTCTTCCTCCAGCTAAAACATGCATGGGAAACCCAGAGTATCGTCCACCGTGTGATTGGGAAACGATTTAAAATGCATCTCAGTTTTCGTATCCTGGTCCTCGGGTTCACCATTCCAGATGCTTTACTAACACTCTCCCTGCTTGGAGAGTCAGTGCCTTTAACCTCCTCTTTGGCACAGCTTGCAATTTCTGTGCAAGATGAACACGAATAGGGAGAACCAATGAGAGACTAGCTATAGCTGTCTGCACGGGCAAATGTAACGCTCATTTCCCACCAGGAAAAGGAATTAAACAAAGGCTCAGCGTGCCCTGCCGGAAACAGATTAGGGCCTGAAGCAATCCTGCGGTTTTGTGCCAAGATCACAAGAAAGCGAGTTGAAGAAAGGAGCTCAGGGGCACTGTAATTCACAAACCTGCAGAGTTATAAATGACAGCTATCCCCCAAAAATATATTGAAGTAAGCCTGCGAAGGGGACTTGAAAGCGGAGCAGAGTTTCAGGAAAACCATTGCAGGGGGTAGACTGGAATTGCCCTGAAAGCATAGGAAAAGAGGCAGAACGTCGACAATGATGCACTTGGCCAAAAAGGGCGTATGCGTTTTTTCCTGAATATATTCAGGAAAAAACGCATACGCCCTTTTTGGCCAACCAAGCCAGCCTGTAAAGGAAATCTGCACTACAATGAAGTCTCACTGCCCCCCGGGCAAAAGGGCCATCTGAAAAAAGTGTAAAATCCAGAAAGGTAGGACAGGATATGGAGAACAGGGAGCCTTGTTATGCTGATTGGCAGGATGTAAATTGCCAGCAGCCACCCTGGAGAAGTGTATGGTGTTTCCTGAAACACGTAAGAAACAAAGCAACACAGCCTATGGCACTTCCACTTATGGTCCTATAGCTTACGGAAATTAAAATCAAAAACAGACAGCCACCCCAATATTTGGGACGGCTGTGTTCACAAGAAGCTCGTCTACAGTATCAGGTAAATATCCCAGAAAGCAAAAAATGGATAAAGAAGATGTGGCACGTACGTACAATGCAATATCACTCAGCAATGAAATCTGTGTCATCAGGCCCGTAGCGGCATAGTGAGTGGATGCAGGTACGGTGATTCTACGTGAACTACGTCACACAGAAAAAGAAACATCATAAGATATCACTAATACACGGAATGTAAACTTGACTACACATGAACTGAATTACAAAACAGAACAGGGTCTCAAATTTAGAAAACCAACTAGTGCTTGCTTATGGGGAAAGGTGCCTTGGGGTGCTGCATAAAACCAGAGACTGAAATTAGCACAGATAACTATCCATAAGCCAAATATGTAATAGACAAGACCTACTCCTTGCTCAACGAAATGGACCCAACACCACATATTCAACGCCTAGGAATATACCTGACTAGGAAGAATCTTAAAACCCATGCATATATATGTCTCCGTAAGAGAATCAAGCGTGTGTACACCGGCCGAAACGCAGCAGTGAAAATCCGATAAATCCCATTATCAAAATAAATTTCGAAAACAAAACACAAAGACAGTGAAATAGAGAGCAATTCTTAAATAATTCACTCAGGGCATGTGATGCAACCGGGATTGACCACATCTACACCCAGAGCTGGTTGAGACATAAGGCTGGACACTTCAGGCTGATAGCATTGGTGAGTTTCGGTGAGCAAATGCAGACCCTTTGAAGTCATACTGCATGGTACCCATTCCATGGGTCCCAACTCTCCAGGTTCAAGGGATTCTTCCTTCAGCTAAAACATGCATGGGAAACACAGAGTATGGTACACCGTGAGATTGGGAAACGATTTAAAATGGATCTCAGTTTTTGTATCCTTGTCCTCGAGTTCACCATTCCAGATGCTTTACTAACACTCTCCCCGCTTGGAGAGTCAGTGCCTTTAACCTCCTGTTTGGCACAGCTTGCAATTTCTGTGCAAGATGAACAGGAATAGGGAGAACCAATGAGAGACTAGCTGTAGGTGTCTGCACGGGCAAATGTAACGCTCATTGCCGACCAGGAAGAGGAAATAAACAAAGGCTCAGCGTGCCCTGCTGAAAACAGATTAGGGCCTGAAGCAATCCTGCGGTTTTGTGCCCAGCTCAAAAGAAAGCGAGTTGAAGAAAGGAGCTCAGGGGCACTGTAATTCACAAACCTGCAGAGTTACAAATGACAGCTATCCTCCAAAAATATAATGAAGTAAGCCTGCGAAGGGGACTTGAAAGCGGGGCAGAATTTCAGGGAAACGATTGCAGGGGGTAGACTGGAATTGCCCTGAAAGCATAGGAAAAGAGGCAGAACGTCGACAATGATGCACTTGGCCAAAAAGCGCGTATGCGTTTTTTCCTGAATATATTCAGGGAAAAATGCATACGCCCTTTTTGGCCAACCAAGCAAGACTGTAAAGAAATCTGCACTACAATGAAGTCTCACTGCCCCCCGGGCAGAAGGGCCATCTGAAAAAAGTGTAAAATCCAGAAAGTTAGGCCAGGATATGGAGAACAGGGAGCCTTGTTATGCTGATTGGCAGGATGTAAATTGCCAGCAGCCACCCTGGAGAAGTGTATGGTGTTTCCTGAAACACGTAAGAAACAAAGCAACACAGCCTATGGCACTTCCACTTATGGTCCTATAGCTTACGGAAATTAAAAAGAAAAACAGAGAGCCACCCCAAAGTTTGGGACGGCTGTGTTCCCAAGAAGCTCGTCTACAGTACCACGTAAATATCCCAGAAAGCAAAAAATGGATAAAGAAGTTGTGGCACGTACGTACAATGCAATATCACTCAGCAATGAAACCTGTGTCATCAGGCCCGTAGCGGAATAGTGAGTGGATGCAGGTACGGTGATTCTATGTGAACTACGTCACACAGAAATAGAAACATCATAAGATATCACTGATACACGGAATGTAAACTTGACTACACATGAACTGAATTAAAAAACAGAACAGGGTCTCAAATTTAGAAAACCAACTAGTGCTTGCTTATGGGGAAAGGTGTCTTGGGTTGCTGCATAAAACCAGAGACTGAAATTAGCACAGATAACATTCCATAAGCCAAATATATAATAGACAAGACCTACTCCTTGCTCAACGAAATGGACTCAACACCACATATTCAACGCCTAGGAATATACCTGACTAGGAAGAATCTAAAAACCCATGGATATATATGTCTCCATAAGAGAATCAAGCGTGTGTACAGCGGCCGAAACGCAGCAGTGAAAATCCGATAAATCCCATTATCAAAGTAAATTTCGAAAACAAAACACAAAGACAGTGAAATAGAGAGCAATTCTTAAATAATTCACTCAGGGCATGTGATGCAACCGGGATTGACCACATCTACACCCAGAGCTGGTTGAGACATAAGGCTGGACACTTCAGGCTGATAGCATTGGTGAGTTTCGGTGAGCAAATGCAGACCCTTTGAAGTCATACTGCATGGTACCAATTCCATGGGTCCCAACTCTCCAGGTTCAAGGGATTCTTCCTCCAGCTAAAACATGCTTGGGAAACCAAGAGTATCGACCACCATGTGATTGGGAAACGATTTAAAATGCATCTCAGTTTTCGTATCCTGGTCCTCGCGTTCACCATTCCAGATGCTTTACTAACACTCTCCCCGCTTGGAGAGTCAGTGCCTTTAACCTCCTCTTTGGCACAGCTTGCAATTTCTGTGCAAGATGAACAGGAATAGGGAGAACCAATGAGAGACTAGCTGTAGGTGTCTGCACGGGCAAATGTAACGCTCATTGCCGACCAAGAAGAGGAATTAAGCAAACGCTCAGCATGCCCTGCTGAAAGCAGATTAGGGCCTGAAGCAATCCTGCGGTTTTGTGCCCAGCTCACAAAAAAGCGAGTTGAAGAAAGGAGCTCAGGGGCACTGTAATTCACAAACCTGCAGAGTTATAAATGACAGCTATCCTCCAAAAATATATTGAAGTATGCCTGCGAAGGGGACTTGAAAGCGGGGCAGAATTTCAGGAAAACGATAGCAGGGTGTAGACTGGAATTGCCCTGAAAGCATAGGAAAAGAGGCGGAACGTCGACAATGATGCACTTGGTCAAAAAGGGCGTATGCGTTTTTTCCTGAATATATTCAGGAAAAAACGCATACGCCCTTTTTGGCCAACAAAGCAAGCCTGTAAAGGAAATCTGCACTACAATGAAATCTCACTGCCCCCCCCCCCCCGGGCAAAAGGCCCATCTGAAAAAAGGGTAAAATCCAGAAAGGTAGGACAGGATATTGAGAACAGGGAGCCTTGTTATGCTGATTGGCAGGATGTAAATTGCCAGCAGCCACCCTGGAGAAGTGTATGGTGTTTCCTGAAACACATAAGAAACAAAGCAACACAGCCTATGGCACTTCCACTTATGGTCCTATAGCTTACGGAAATTAAAATCAAAAACAGACAGCCACCCCAATATTTGGGACGGCTGTGTTCACAAGAAGCTCGTCTACAGTATCAGGTAAATATCCCAGAAAGCAAAAAATGGATAAAGAAGTTGTGGCACGTACGTACAATGCAATATCACTCAGCAATGAAATCTGTGTCATCAGGCCCGTAGCGGCATAGTGAGTGGATGCAGGTACGGTGATTCTACGTGAACTACGTCACACAGAAAAAGAAACATCATAAGATATCACTAATACACGGAATGTAAACTTGACTACACATGAACTGAATTACAAAACAGAACAGGGTCTCAAATTTAGAAAACCAACTAGTGCTTGCTTATGGGGAAAGGTGCCTTGGGGTGCTGCATAAAAGCAGAGACTGAAATTAGCACAGATAACTTTCCATAAGCCAAGTATGTAATAGACAAGACCTACTCCTTGCTCAACGAAATGGACCCAACACCACATATTCAACGCCTAGGAATATACATGACTAGGAAGAATCTTAAAACCCATGGATATATATGTCTCCGTAAGAGAATCAAGCGTGTGTACTGCGGTCGAAACGTAGCAGTGAAAATCCGATAAATCCCATTATCAAAATAAATTTCGAAAACAAAACACACAGACAGTGAAATAGAGAGCAATTCTTAAATAATTCACTCAGGGCATGTGATGCAACCGGGATTGACCACATCTACACCCAGAGCTGGTTGAGACATAAGGCTGGACACTTCAGGCTGATAGCATTGGTGAGTTTCGGTGAGCAAATGCAGACCCTTTGAAGTCATACTGCATGGTACCCATTCCATGGGTCCCAACTCTCCAGGTTCAAGGGATTCTTCCTTCAGCTAAAACATGCATGGGAAACACAGTGTATGGTACACCGTGAGATTGGGAAACGATTTAAAATGGATCTCAGTTTTCGTATCCTTGTCCTCGGGTTCACCATTCCAGACACTTTACTAACACTCTCCCCGCTTGGAGAGTCAGTGCCTTTAACCTCCTGTTTGGCACAGTTTGCAATTTCTGTGCAAGATGAACAGGAATAGGTAGAACCAATGAGAGACTAGCTGTAGGTGTCTCCACGGGCAAAAGTAACGCTCATTGCCGACCAGGAAGAGGAATTAAACAAAGGCTCAGTGTGCCCTGCTGGAAACAGATTAGGGCCTGAAGCAATCCTGCGGTTTTGTGCCCAGCTCACAAGAAAGCAAGTTGAAGAAAGGAGCTCAGGGGCACTGTAATTCACAAACCTGCAGAGTTATAATTGACAGCTATCCTCCAAAAATATATTGAAGTAAGCCTGCGAAGGGGACTTGAAAGCGGGGCAGAATTTCAGGAAAACGATTGCAAGGGGTAGACTGGAATTGCCCTGAAAGCATAGGAAAAGAGGCACAACGTCGACAATGATGCACTTGGCCAAAAAGGGCGTATGCGTTTTTTCCTGAATATATTCAGGAAAAAACGCATACGCCCTTTTTGGCCAACCAAGCAAGCCTGTAAAGGAAATCTGCACTACAATGAAGTCTCACTGCCCCCCGGGGCAAAAGGGCCATCTGAGAAAAGTGTAAAATCCAGAAAGGTAGGACAGGATATGGAGAACAGGGAGCCTTGTTATGCTGATTGACAGGATGTAAATTGCCAGCAGCCACCCTGGAGAAGTGTATGGTGTTTCCTGAAACACGTAAGAAACAAAGCAACACAGCCTATGGCACTTCCACTTATGGTCCTATAGCTTACGGAAATTAAAAGCAAAAACAGACAGCCACCCCAATATTTGGGTCGTCTCGTCTACAGTATCAGGTAAATATCCCAGAAAGCAAGAAATGGATAAAGAAGTTGAGGCACGTATGTACAATGCAATATCACTCAGCAATGAAATCTGTGTCATCAGGCCCGTAGGGGCATATTGAGTGGATGCAGGTACGGTGATTCTACATGAACTACGTCACACAGAAAAAGAAACATCATAAGATATCACTAATACACGGAATGTAAACTTGACTACACATGAACTGAATTACAAAACAGAACAGGGTCTCAAATTTAGTAAGCCACCAAGTGCTTGCTTATGGGGAAAGGTGCCTTGGGGTGCTGCATAAATCCAGAGACTGAAATTAGCACAGATAACATTCCATAAGACAAATATATAATAGACAAGACCTACTCCTTGCTCAACGAAATGGACCCAACACCACATATTCAACGCTTAGGAATATACCTGACTAGGAAGAATTTTAAAACCCATTGATATATATGTCTCCGTAAGAGAATCAAGCGTGTGTACAGCGGCCGAAACGCAGCAGTGAAAATCCGATAAATCCCATTATCAAAATAAATTTCGAAAACAAAACACAAAGACAGTGAAATACAGAGCAATTCTTAAATAATTCACTCAGGGCATGTGATGCAACCGGGATTGACCACATCTACACCCAGAGCTGGTTGAGACATAAGGCTGGACACTTCAGGCTGATAGCATTGGTGAGTTTCCGTGAGCAAATGCAGACCCTTTGAAGTCATACTGCATGGTACCCATTCCATGGGTCCCAACTCTCCAGGTTCAAGGGATTCTTCCTCCAGCTAAAACATGCATGGGAAACCCAGAGTATCGCTCACCGTGTGATTGGGAAACGATTTAAAATGCATCTCAGTTTTCGTATCCTGGTCCTCGGGTTCACCATTCCAGATGCTTTACTAACACTCTCCCCGCTTGGAGAGTCAGTGCCTTTAACCTCCTCTTTGGCACAGCTTGCAATTTCTGTGCAAGATGAACAGGAATAGGGAGATCCAATGAGAGACTAGCTGTAGGTGTCTGCACGGGCAAATGTAACGCTAATTGCCCACCAGGAAGAGGAATTAAACAAAGGCTCAGTGTGCCCTGCTGGAAACAGATTAGGGCCTGAAGCAATCCTGCGGTTTTGTGCCCAGCTCACAAGAAAGCGAGTTGAAGAAAGGAGCTCAGGGGCACTGTAATTCATAAACCTGCAGAGTTATAAATGACAGCTATCCTCCAAAAATATATTGAAGTAAGCCTGCGAAGGGGACTTGAAAGCGGGGCAGAATTTCAGGAAAACGATTGCAGGGGGTAGACTGGAATTGCCCTGAAAGCATAGGAAAAGAGGCAAAACGTCGACAATGATGCACTTGGCCAAAAAGGGCGTATGCGTTTTATTCCTGAATATATTCAGGAAAAAACGCATACGCACTTTTTGGCCAACCAAGCAAGCCTGTAAAGGATATCTGCACTAAAATGAAGTCTCACTGCACCTCGGGCAAAAGGGCCATCTGAAAAAAGTGTAAAATCCAGAAAGGTAGGACAGGATATTGAGAACAGGGAGCCTTGTTATGCTGATTGGCAGGATGTAAATTGTGAACAGCCACTCTGGAGAAGTGTATGGTGTTTCCTGAAACACGTAAGAAATAAAGCAACACAGCCTATGGCAATTGCACTTATGGTCCTATTGCTTAGGGAAATTAAAATGAAAAACAGAGAGCCACCCCAAAGTTTGGGACGGCTGTGTTCCCAAGAAGCTCGTCTACAGTACCAGGTAAATATCCCAGAAAGCAAAAAATGGATAAAGAAGTTGTGCCACGTACGTGCAATGCAATATCACTCAGCAATGAAATCTGTGTCATCAGGCCTGTAGCGGCATAGTGAGTGGATGCAGGTACGGTGATTCTACGTGAACTACGTCACACAGAAAAATAAACATCATAAGATATCACTAATACACGGAATGTAAACTTGACTACACATGAACTGAATTACAAAAGAGAACAGGGTCTCAAATTTAGAAAACCAACTAGTGCTTGCTTATGGGGAAAGGAGCCTTGGGGTGCTGCATAAAACCAGAGACTGAAATTAGCACAGATAACTATCCATAAGCCAAATATGTAATAGACAAGACCTACTCCTTGCTCAACGAAATGGACTCAACACCACATATACAATGCCTAGGAATATACCTGACTAGGAAGAATCTTAAAACACATGGATTTATATGTCTCCATAAGAGAATCAAGCGTGTGTACAGCGGAATAAACGCAGCAGTGAAAATCCGATAAATCCCATTATCAAAATAAATTTCAAAAACAAAACAGAAAGACAGTGAAATAGAGAGCAACTCTTAAATAATTCACTCAGGGCATGTGATGCAACTGGGATTGACCACCTATACACCCAGAGCTTGTTGAGACATAAGGCTGGACACTTCGGCTGATAGCATTGGTGAGTTTCGGTGAGCAAATGCAGACCCTTTGAAGTCATAGTGCATTGTACCTATTCCATGGGTCCCAACTCTTCAGGTACAAGGGATTCTTCCTCCAGCTGAAACATGCATGGGAAACCCACAGTATGGTCCACCGTGTGATTGGGAAACGATTTAAAATGCATCTCAGTTTTCGTATCCTGGTCCTTGGGTTCACCATTCCTGATGCTTTACTAACACTCTCCCTGCTTGGAGAGTCAGTGCCTTTAACCTCCTGTTTGGCACAGCTTGCAATTTCTGTGCAAGATGAACAGGAATAGGGAGAACGAATGAGACACTAGCTCTAGGTGTCTGCACGGGCATATGTAACGCTCATTTCCCACCAAGAAGAGGAAATAACCAAAGTCTCAGTGAGCCCTGCCGGAAACAGATTAGGGCCTGAAGCAATCCTGCGGCTTTGTGCCCAGCTCACAAGAAAGCGAGTTGAAGAAAGGAGCTCAGGGGCACTGTAATTCACAAACCTGCAGTGTTATAAATGACAGCTATCCTCCAAAAATATATTGAAGTAAGCCTGCGAAGGGGACTTGAAAGCGGGGCAGAATTTCAGGAAAACGATTGCAGGGGGTAGACTGGAATTGCCCTGAAAGCATAGAAAAAGAGGCAGATCGTTGACAATGATGCACTTGGCCAAAAAGGGCATATGCGTTTTTTCCTGAATATATTCAGGAAAAAACGCATACGCCCTTTTTGGCCAACCAAGCAAGCCTGTAAAGGAAATCTGCACTACAATGAAGTCTCACTGCCCCCCGGGCCAAAGGGCCATCTGAAAAAAGTGTAAAATCCAGAAAGGTAGGACAGGATATGGAGAACAGGGAGCCTTGTTATGGTGATTGGCAGGATGTAAATTGCCAGCAGCCACCCTGGAGAAGTGTATGGTGTTTCCTGAAACACGTAAGAAACAAAGCAACACAGCCTATGGCACTTCCACTTATGGTCCTATAGCTTGCGGAAATTAAAATCAAAAACAGACAGCCACCCCAATAATTGGGACGGCTGTGTTCACAGGAAGCTCGTCTACAGTATCAGGTAAATATCCCAGAAAGCAAAAAATGGATAAAGAAGTTGTGGCACGTACGTACAATGCAATATCACTCAGCAATGAAATCTGTGTCATCAGGCCCGTAGCGGCATAGTGAGTGGATGCAGGAACGGTGATTCTACGTGAACTACGTCACACAGAAAAAGAAACATCATAAGATATCACTAATACACGGAATGTAAACTTGACTACACATGAACTGAATGACAAAACAGAACAGGGTCTCAAATTTAGAAAACCAACTAGTGCTTGCTTATGGGGAAAGGTGCCTTGGGGTGTTGCATAAAAGAAGAGACTGAAATTAGCACAGGTAACTTTCCATAAGCCAAATATGTAATAGACAAGACCTACTCCTTGCTCAGCGAAATGGACCCAACACCACATATTCAACGCCTAGGAATATACCTGACTAGGAAGAATCTTAAAACCCATGGATATATATGTCTCCGTAAGAGAATCAAGCGTGTGTACAGCGGCCGAAACGCAGCAGTGAAAATCCGATAAATCCCATTATCAAAATAAATTTCAAAAACAAAACACAAAGACAGTGAAATAGAGAGCAATTCTTAAATAATTCACTCAGGGCATGTGATGCAACCGCGATTGACCACATCTACACCCAGAGCTGGTTGAGACATAAGGCTGGACACTTCAGGCTGATAGCATTGGTGAGTTTCGGTGAGCAAATGCAGACCCTTTGAAGTCATACTGCATGGTACCCATTCCATGGGTCCCAAATCTCCAGATTCAAGGGATTCTTCCTCCAGCTAAAACATGCATGGGAAACCCAGAGTATCGTCCACCGTGTGATTGGGAAACGATTTAAAATGCATCTCAGTTTTCGTATCCTGGTCCTCGGGTTCACCATTCCAGATGCTTTACTAACACTCTCCCCGCTTGGAGAGTCAGTGCCTTTAACCTCCTCTTTGGCACAGCTTGCAATTTCTGTGCAAGATGAACAGGAATAGGGAGAACCAATGAGAGACTAGCTGTAGGTGTCTGCACGGGCAAATGTAACGCTCATTGACGACCAGAAAGAGGAATTAAACAAAGGCTCAGCGTGCCCTGCTGGAAACAGATTAGGGCCTGAAGCAATCCTGCGGTTTTGTGCCTAGCTCACAAGAAAGCGAGTTGAAGAAAGGAGCTCAGGGGCACTGTAATTCACAAACCTGCAGAGTTATAAATGACAGCTATCCTCCAAAAATATATTGAAGGAAGCCTGTGAAGGGGACTTGAAAGCGGGGCAGAATTTCAGGAAAACGATTGCAGGGGGTAGACTGGAATTGCCCTGAAAGCATAGGAAAAGAGGCACAACGTCGACAATGATGCACTTGGCCAAAAAGGGCGTATGCGTTTTTTCCTGAATATATTCAGGAAAAAACGCATATGCCCTTTTTGGCCAACCAAGCAAGCCTGTAAAAGAAATCTGCACTACAATGAAGTCTCACTGCCCCCCGGGCAAAAGGGCCATCTGAAAAAAGTGTAAATTCCAGAAAGGTAGGACAGGATATGGAGAACAGGGAGCCTTGTTATGCTGATTGGCAGGATGTAAAATCCCAGCAGCCACCCTGGAGAAGTGTATGGTGTTTCCTGAAACACGTAAGAAACAAAGCAACACAGCCTATGGCCATTGCACTTATGGTCCTATTCCTTAGGGAAATTAAAATCAAAAACAGAGAGCCACCCCAAAGTTTGGGACGGCTGTGTTCCCAAGAAGCTCGTCTACAGTACCAGGTAAATATCCCAGAAAGCAAAAATGGATAAAGAAGTTGTGGCACGTACGTACAATGCAATATCACTCAGCAATGAAATCTGTGTCATCAGGCCCGTAGCGGCATAGTGAGTGGATGCAGGTACGGTGATTCTACGTGAACTACGTCACACAGAAAAAGAAACATCATAAGATATCACTAATACACGGAATGTAAACTTGACTACACATGAACTTAATTACAAAACAGAACAGGGTCTCAAATTTAGAAAACCAACTAGTGCTTGCTTATGGGGAAAGGTGCCTTGGGGTGCTGCATAAAACCAGAGACTGAAATTAGCACAGATAACTTTCCATAAGCCAAATATGTAATAGACAAGACCTACTCCTTGCTCAACGAAATGGACCCAACACCACATATTCAACGCCTAGGAATATACCTGACTAGGAAGAATCTTGAAACCCATGGATATATATGTCTCCGTCAGAGAATCAAGCGTGTGTACAGCGGCCGAAACGCAGCAGTGAAAATCCGATAAATCCCATTATCAAAATAAATTTCGAAAACAAAACACGAAGACAGTGAAATAGAGAGCAATTCTTAAATAATTCACTCAGGGCATGTGATGCAACCGGGATTGACCACATCTACACCCAGAGCTGGGTGAGACATAAGGCTGGACACTTCAGGCTGATAGCATTGGTGAGTTTCGGTGAGCAAATGCAGACCCTTTGAAGTCATACTGCATGGTACCCATTCAATGGGTCCCAACTCTTCAGGTTCAAGGGATTCTTCCTCCAGCTAAAACATGCATGGGAAACCCACAGTATGGTCCACCGTGTGATTGGGAAACGACTTAAAATGCATCTCAGTTTTCGTATCCTGGTCCTCGGGATCACCATTCCAGATGCTTTACTAACACTCTCCCAGCTTGGAGAGTCAGTGCCTTTAACCTCCTGTTTGGCACAGCTTGCAATTTCTTTGCAAGTTGAACAGGAATAGGGAGAACCAATGAGAGACTAGCTATAGGTGTCTGCACGGGCAAATGTAACGCTCATTTCCCACCAGGAAGAGGAATTAACCAAAGGCTCAGTGTGCCCTGCCGGAAACAGATTAGGGCCTGAAGCAATTCTGCGGCTCTGTGCCCAGCTCACAAGAAAGCGAGTTGAAGAAAGGAGCTCAGGGGCACTGTAATTCACAAACCTGCAGAGTTATAAATGACAGCTATCCTCCAAAAATATATTGAAGTAAGCCTGCGAAGGGGATTTGAAAGCGGGGCTGAATTTCAGGAAAACGATTGCAGGGGGTAGACTGGTATTGCCCTGAAAGCATAGGAAAAGAGGCAGAACGTCGACAATGATGCACTTGGCCAAAAAGGGCGTATGCGTTTTATCCTGAATATATTCAGGAAAAAACGCATACGCCCTTTTTGGCCAACCAAGCAAGCCTGTAAAGGAAATCTGCACTACAATCAAGTCTCACTGCCCCCCAGGCAAAAGTGCCATCTGAAAAAAGTGTAAAATCCAGAAAGATAGGACAGGATATGGAGAAAAGGGAGCCTTGTTATGCTGATTGTCAGGATGTAAATTGCCAACAGCCACCCTGGAGAAGTGTATGGTGTTTCCTGAAACACGTAAGAAATGAAGCAACACAGCCTATGGCAATTGCACTTATGTTCCTATTCCTTAGGGAAATTAAAATCAAAAACAGAGAGCCACCCCAAAATTTGGGACGGCTGTGTTCCCAAGAAGCTCGTCTACAGTACCAGTTAAATATCCCAGAAAGCAAAAAATGGATAAAGAAGTTGTGGCACATACGTGCAATGCAGTATCACTCAGCAATGAAACCTGTGTCATCAGGCCCGTAGAGGCATAGTGAGTGGATGCAGGTACGGTGATTCTACGTGAACTACGTCACACAGAAAAAGAAACATCATAAGATATCACTAATACATGGAATGTAAACTTGACTACACATGAACTGAATTACAAAACAGAACAGGGTCTCAAATTTAGAAAACCAACTAGTGCTTGCTTATGGGGAAAGGTGCGTTGGGGTGCTGCATAAAACCAGAGACTGAAATTAGCACAGATAACATTCCATAAGCCAAATATGTAATACACAAGACCTACTCCTTGCTCAACGAAATGGACTCAAAACCACATATTCAACGCCTAGGAATATACCTGAATAGGAAGAATCTTAAAACCCATGGATTTATATGTCTCTGTAAGAGAATCAAGCGTGGGTACAGCGGCATAAATTCAGCAGTGAAAATCCGATAAATCCCATTATCAAAATAAATTTCAAAAACAAAACACAAAGACAGTGAAATAGAGAGCAATTCTTAAATAATTCACTCAGGGCATGTGATGCAACCGGGATTGACCACATCTACACCCAGAGCTTGTTGAGACATAAGGCTGGACACTTCAGGCTGATAGCATTGGTGTGTTTCGGTGAGCAAATGCAGACCCTTTGAAGTCATACTGCATGGTACCCATTCCATGGGTCCCAACTCTTCAGGTTCAAGGCATTCTTCCTCCAGCTAAAACATGCATGGGAAACCCAGAGTATCGTCCACCGTGTGATTGGGAAACGATTTAAAATGCATCTCAATTTTCGTATCCTGTTCCTCGGGTTCACCATTCCAGATGCTTTACTAACACTCTCTTCGCTTGGAGAGTCAGTGCCTTTAACCTCCTGTTTGGCACAGCTTGCAATTTCTGTGCAAGATGAACAGGAATAGGGAGAACCAATGAGAGACTAGCTGTACGTGTCTGCACGGGCAAATGTAATGCTCATTGCCGACCAGGAAGAGGAATTAAACAAAGGCTCAGCGTGCCCTGCTGAAAACAGATTAGGGCCTTAAGCAATCCTGCGGTTTTGTGCCCAGCTCACAAGAAAGCGAGTTGAAGAAAGGAGCTCAGGGGCACTGTAATTCACAAACCTGCAGAGTTATAAATGACAGCTATCCTCCAAAAATATATTGAAGTAAGCCTGCGAAGGGGACTTGAAAGCGGGGCAGAATTTCAGGAAAACGATTGCAGGGGGTAGACTGGAATTGCCCTGAAAGCATAGGAAAAGAGGCTGAACGTCGACAATGATGCACTTGGCCAAAAAGGGCGTATGCGTTTTTTCCTGAATATATTCAGGAAAAAACGCATATGCCCTTTTTGGCCAATCAAGCAAGCCTGTAAAGGAAATCTGCACTACAATGAAATCTCACTGCCCCCCTGGGCAAAAGGGCCATCTGAAAAAAGGGTAAAATCCAGAAAGGTAGGACAGGATATGGAGAACAGGGAGCCTTGTTATGCTGATTGGCAGGATGTAAATTGTGACAGCCACCCTGGAGAAGTTTGTGGTGTTTCTGAAACACGTAAGAAATAAAGCAACACAGCCTACGGCACTTCCACTTATGGTCCTATAGCGTACGGAAATAAAAATCAAAAACAGACAGCCACCCCAATATTTGGGACGGCTGTGTTCACAAGAAGCTCGTCTGCAATATCAGGTAAATATCCCAGAAAGCAAAAAATGGATAAAGAAGTTGTGGCACGTACGTACAATGCAATATCACTCAGCAGTGAAATCTGTGTCATCAGGCCCGTAGCGGCATAGTGAGTGGATGCAGGTACGGTGATTCTACGTGAACTACGTCACACAGAAAAAGAAACATCATAAGATATCACTAATACACGGAATCTAAACTTGACTACACATGAACTGAATTACAAAACAGAAGAGGGTCTCAAATTTAGAAAACCAACTAGTGCTTGCTTATGGGAAAAGGTGCCTTGGGGTGCTGCATAAAACCAGAGACTGAAATTAGCACAGATAACATTCCATAAGCCAAATATGTAATAGACAAGACCTACTCCTTGCTTAACGAAATGGACCCAACACCACATATTCAACGCCTAGGAATATACCTGACTAGGAAGAATCTTAAAACCCATGGATATATATGTCTCCGTAAGAGAATCAAGTGTGTGTACAGCGGCCGAAAGGCAGCAGTGAAAATCCGATAAATCCCATTATCAAAATAAATTTCGAAAACAAAACACAAAGACAGTGAAATAGAGAGCAATTCTTAAATAATTCACTCAGGGCATGTGATGCAACCGGGATTTAACACATCTACACCCAGAGCTGGTTGAGACATAAGGCTGGACAGTTCAGGCTGATAGCATTGGTGAGTTTCGGTGAGCAAATGCAGACCCTTTGAAGTCATACTGCATGGTACTCATTCCTTGGGTCCCAACTCTCCAGGTTCAAGGGATTCTTCCTCCAGCTAAAACATGCATGGGAAACCCAGAGTATCGTCCACCGTGTGATTGGGAGACGATTTAAAATGCATCTCAGTTTTCGTATCCTGGTCCTCGGGTTCACCATTCCAGATGCTTTACTAACACTCTCCCCGCTTGGAGAGTCAGTGCCTTTAACCTCCTGGTTGGCACAGCTTGCAATTTCTGTGCAAGATGAACAGGAATAGGGAGAACCAATGAGAGACTAGCTGTAGGTGTCTGCACGGGCCAATGTAACGCTCATTTCCCACCAGGAAGAGGAATTAACCAAAGGCTCAGTGTGCCATGCCGGAAACAGATTAGGGCCTGAAGCAATCCTGCGGTTTTGTGCCCAGCTCACAAGAAAGCGAGTTGAAGAAAGGAGCTCAGGGGCACTGTAATTCACAAACCTGCAGAGTTATAAATGACAGCTATCCTCCAAAAATATATTGAAGTAAACCTGCGAAGGGGACTTGAAAGCGGGGCAGAATTTCAGGAAAACGATTGCAGGGGGTAGACAGGAATTGCCCTGAAAGCATAGGAAAAGAGGCACAACGTCGACAATGATGCACTTGGTCAAAAAGGGCGTATGCGTTTTTTCCTGAATATATTCAGGAAAAAACGCATACACCCTTTTTGGCCAACCAAGCAAGCCTGTAAAGGAAATCTGCACTACAATGAAGTCTCACTGCCCTCCGGGCAAAAGGGCCATCTGAAAAAAGTGTAAAATCCAGAAAGGTAGGACAGGATAT
Organism: Phocoena phocoena; assembly: GCF_963924675.1. Classification (NCBI taxonomy): domain Eukaryota; kingdom Metazoa; phylum Chordata; class Mammalia; order Artiodactyla; family Phocoenidae; genus Phocoena; species Phocoena phocoena. Next base: position 301,928 of record NW_027077403.1, on the reverse strand, counting down.
GGAGAACAGGGAGCCTTGTTATGCTGATTGGCAGGATGTAAATTGCCAGCAGCCACCCTGGAGAAGTGTATGGTGTTTCCTGAAACACGTAAGAAACAAAGCAACACAGCCTATGGCACTTCCACTTATGGTGCTATAGCGTACGGAAATAAAAATCAAAAACAGACAGCACCCCAATATTTGGGACGGCTGTGTTCACAAGAAGCTCGTCTGCAATATCAGGTAAATATCCCAGAAAGCAAAAAATGGATAAAGAAGTTGTGGCACGTACGTACAATGCAATATCACTCAGCAGTGAAATCTGTGTCATCAGGCCCGTAGCGGCATAGTGAGTGGATGCAGGTACGGTGATTCTACGTGAACTACGTCACACAGAAAAAGAAACATCATAAGATATCACTAATACACGGAATGTAAACTTGACTACACATGAACTGAATTACAAAACAGAAGAGGGTCTCAAATTTAGAAAACCAACTAGTGCTTGCTTATGGGAAAAGGTGCCTTGGGGTGCTGCATAAAACCAGAGACTGAAATTAGCACAGATAACATTCCATAAGCCAAATATGTAATAGACAAGACCTACTCCTTGCTCAACGAAATGGACCCAATACCACATATTCAACGCCTAGGAATATACCTGACTAGGAAGAATCTTAAAACCCATGGATATATATGTCTCCGTAAGAGATTCAAGTGTGTGTACAGCGGCCGAAACGCAGCAGTGAAAATCCGATAAATCCCATTATCAAAATAAATTTCGAAAACAAAAGACAGTGAAATAGAGAGCAATTCTTAAATAATTCACTCAGGGCATGTGATGCAACCGGGATTTAACACATCTACACCCAGAGCTGGTTGAGACATAAGGCTGGACAGTTCAGGCTGATAGCATTGGTGAGTTTCGGTGAGCAAATGCAGACCCTTTGAAGTCATACTGCATGGTACTCATTCCTTGGGTCCCAACTCTCCAGCTTCAAGGGATTCTTCCTCCAGCTAAAACATGCATGGGAAACCCAGAGTATCGTCCACCGTGTGATTGGGAAACGATTTAAAATGCATCTCAGTTTTCGTATCCGGGTCCTCGGGTTCACCATTCCAGATGCTTTACTAACACTCTCCCCGCTTGGAGAGTCAGTGCCTTTAACCTCCTGTTTGGCACAGCTTGCAATTTCTGTGCAAGATGAACAGGAATAAGGAGAACCAATGAGAGACTAGCTGTAGGTGTCTGCACGGGCAAATGTAACGCTCATTTCCCACCAGGAAGAGGAATTAACCAAATGCTCAGCGTGCCATGCCGGATACAGATTAGGGCCTGAAGCAATCCTGCGGTTTTGTGCCCACCTCACAAGAAAGCGAGTTGAAGAAAGGAGCTCAGGGGCACTGTAATTCACAAACCTGCAGAGTTATAAATGACAGCTATCCTCCAAAAATATATTGAAGTAAACCTGCGAAAGGGACTTGAAAGCGGGGCAGAATTTCAGGAAAACGATTGCAGGGGGTAGACTGGAATTGCCCTGAAAGCATAGGAAAAGAGGCACAACGTCGACAATGATGCACTTGGTCAAAAAGGGCGTATGCGTTTTTTCCTGAATATATTCAGGAAAAAACGCATAAGCCCTTTTTGGCCAACCAAGCAAGCCTGTAAAGGAAATCTGCACTACAATGAAGTCTCACTGCCCCCCGGGCAAAAGGGCCATCTGAAAAAAGTGTAAAATCCAGAAAGGTAGGACAGGATATGGAGAACAGGGAGCCTTGTTATGCTGATTGGCAGGATGTATATTGCCAGCAGCCACCCTGGAGAAGTGTATGGTGTTTCCTGAAACACGTAAGAAACAAAGCAACACAGCCTATGGCACTTCCACTTATGGTCCTATAGCTTACGGAAATTAAAATCAAAAACAGACAGCCACCCCAATATTTGGGACAGCTGTGTTCACAAGAAGCTCGTCTACAGTATCAGGTAAATATCCCAGAAAGCAAATAATGGATAAAGGAGTTGTGGCAAGTACGCACAATGCAATATCACTCAGCAATGAAATCTGTGTCATCAGGCCCGTAGCGGCATAGTGAGTGGATGCAGGTACGGTGATTCTACGTGAACTACGTCACACAGAAAAAGAAACATCATAAGATATCACTAATACACGGAATGTAAACTTGACTACACATGAACTGAATTACAAAACAGAACAGGGTCTCAAATTTAGAAAACCATCTAGTGCTTGCTTATGGGGAAAGGTGCGTTGGGGTGCTGCATAAAACCAGAGACTGAAATTAGCACAGATAACTTTCCATAAGCCAAATATGTAATAGACAAGATCTACTCCTTGTTCAACGAAATGGACCCAACACCACATATTCAACGCCTAGGATTATACCTGACTAGGAAGAATCTTAAAACCCATGGATATATATGTCTCCGTAAGAGAATCAAGCGTGTGTACAGCGGCATAAACGCAGCAGTGAAAATCCGATAAATCCCATTATCAAAATAAATTTCAAAAACAAAACACAAAGACAGTGAAATAGAGAGCAATTCTTAAATAATTCACTCAGGGCATGTGATGCAACCGGGATTTAACACATCTACACCCAGAGCTGGTTGAGACATAAGGCTGGACACTTCAGGCTGATAGCATTGGTGAGTTTCGGTGAGCAAATGCAGACCCTTTGAAGTCATACTGAATGGTACCCATTCCATGGGTCCCAACTCTCCAGGTTCAAGGGATGCTTCCTCCAGCTAAAACATGCATGGGAAACCCAGAGTATCGTCCACCGTGTGATTGGGAAACGATTTAAAATGCATCTCAGTTTTCGTATCCTGGTCCTCGGGTTCACCATTCCAGATGCTTTACTAACACTCTCCCCGCTTGGAGAGTCAGTGCCTTTAACCTCCTCTTTGGCACATCTTGCAATTTCTGTGCAAGATGAACAGGAATAGGGAGAACCAATGAGAGACTAGCTGTAGGTGTCTGCACGGGCAAATGTAACGCTCATTTCCCACCAGGAAGAGGAATTAACCAAAGTCTCAGCGTGCCCTGCCGGAAACAGATTAGGGCCTGAAGCAATCCTGCGGTTTTTTGCCCAGCTCACAAGAAAGCGAGTTGAAGAAAGGAGCTCAGGGGCACTGTAATTCACAAACCTGCAGAGTTATAAATCACAGCTATACTCCAAAAATATATTGAAGTAAGCCTGCAAAGGGGACTTGAAAGCAGGGCAGAAATTCAGGAAAACGATTGAAGGGTTAAACTGGAATTGCACTTAAAGAATAGGAAAAGAGGCAGAACGTCAATAATGATGCACTTGTCCAAAAAGTGCGGATGCTTTTTTCCCTAAATATATTCAGGAAAAAACGCATACGCACTTTTTGGCCAACCAAGCAATCTTGTAAATAAACCTGCACTACAATGAAGTCTCAGTGCCCCCCAGGGCAAAAGGGCCATTTAAAAAAATTGTAAAATCCAGAAACGGAGGACAGGCAATGGAAAACAGGGATCCTTATTATGCTGATGCATATGATGTAAATTGCCGACAGCCATTCTTGAGAAGTGTTATGTGTTTCCTGAAACACGTAAGAAACAAAGCAACACAGCCTATGGCACTTCCACTTATGGTCCTACAGCTTAGGGAAATTAAAATCAAAAACACCCAGCCACCTCAAAGTTTGGGACCTCTCTGTTCCCAAGAACCTCGTTTACAGTACCAGGTAAATATCTCAGAGAGCAAACAATGGATAAAGAAGTTGTGGTACGTACGTACAATGGAATATCACTCAGCAATGAAATCTGTGTCATCAGGCCCGTAGCGGCATAGTGAGTGGATTCAGGTATGGTGATTCTACGTGAAAACAGTCACACATAAAAAGAAACATCATAAAATATCACTAATACACAGTATGTAAACTTGACTACACATGAACTGAATTACAAAACAGAACAGTCTCAAATTTAGAAAACCAACTTGTGCTTTCTTATGGAGAAAGGTGCATTGGAGTGCTGCATTAAACCAGAGACTGAAATTAGCACAGATACCGTTCCATAAGCCAAGTACGTAATAGACAAGACCTACTCCTTGCTCAACGAAATGGACTCAACACCACATATTCAACGCCTAGGAATATACCTGACTAGGAAGAATCTTAAAACCCGTGGATATTTATGTCTCCGTAAGAGAATCAAGAGTGTGTACAGCGGCATTAACGCAGCAGTGAAAATCCGATAAATCCCAGTGTCAAAAAAAAATTTCAAAAACAAAACACAATGACAGTGAAATAGAGAGCAATTCTTAAATAACTCGCACAGGGCATGTGATGCAACCTGGTTTACCACATCTACACCCAGAGCTGGGTGAGAGATAAGGCTGGATCCTTTGGGCTGATAGCATTGGTGAGGTTCAGTGAGCAAATGCAGACCCTTTGATGTCATACTGCCTGGTACCCATTCCATGGTTCCCAACTCTCCAGGGTCAAGGGATTCTTCCTTCTGCTAAAATTTGCATGGGAAACCCAGAGTATGCTCCACCGTGTGACTGGGAAACCTTTTTACATGCATGTCTGATTTCGTCCCCTGGTACTCAGGTTCACCATTCCAGACCCTTTTCTTACACTCTCCCCATTTGGAGAGTCAGTGCCTTTAACCTCCTGTTTGGCACTGTTTGCAATTTCTGCACAAGATGAACAGGAATACGGAGAACCAATGGGAGACTATCTGTAGGTGTGTGCACGGGCAAATATTTTTTTTAACATCTTTATTGGGGTATAATTGCTTTACAATGGTGTGTTAGTTTTTGCTTTATAACAAAGTGAATCAGCTATACATATACATATGCTCCCTGTGTCTTCCCTCTTGTGTCTCCCTCCCTCCCTCTCTCCCCCTTCCACCCCTCCAGGCTGTCCCAACGTCCCGAGCTAATATCCCTGTGCCTTGCGGCTGCTTCCCCCTTGCTATCTACCTTACTACATTTGTTAGTGTGTATATGTCCATGACTCTCTCACGCCCTGTCAAAACTCACCATTCCCCCTCCCCATATCCTCAATTCCGTTCTCCAGTAGGTCTGCGCCTCTATTCCTGTCTTATCCCTAGGTTCTTCATGACATTTTTTCCGTTTAAATTCCATATATATGTGTTAGCATACGCTATTTGTCTTTTTCTTTCTGACTTACTTCACTCTGTATGACAGACTCTAGGTCTATCCATCTCATTACAAATAACTCAGTTTCATTTCTTTTTAAGGCTGAGTAATATTCCATTGTGTATATGTGCCACATCTTCTTTATCCATTCGTCCGATGATGGGCGCTTAGGTTCTTTCCATCTCCGGGTTATTGTAAATAGAGCTGCAATGAACATTTTGGTACATGACTCTTTTTGAATTTTGGTTTTCTCAGGGTATATGCCCAGTATGCACGGGCAATTTTAACACTCATTTCCCAACAGGAAAAGGAATTAACCAAAGGCTCAGCATGCCGTGCTGGAACAAGATTAGGGCCTGAAGCAATCCTGCGGTTTTGTGGCCAGCTCACAAGAAAGCGAGTTGAGGAAAGGAGCTCAGGGGCACTGTCATTCACATACCTGCAGACTTATAAATGACAGAAATCGTACAAAAATATATTGAATTAAGGCTGCGAAGAGGACTTGAAAGTGGGGCAGAATTGCTGGAATCCGATTTCAGGAGGTAGACGTGAATTGCTCTGAAAGCATAAGAGAAGTGGCAGAACCTCGTCAATGAAGCACTTGGCCAAAAAGGGCATATGCATTTTTTCCAAGGCCATCATTCACGGGAGTAGGAGGCTCCCAGCATGCTCCAGTGGCCAACAGAGGGCCCACGTCGCCAAGGCGATGTGAGCTAGCCAGGCAGGAGTGACCTGACATCAGAGGGCCCACCTCACAGAATGGTAGGGAACCCAGCCAGGATCAGACTCTCCCCAGAGGGCCCACATCACCAAGGTGATGGGAACCAGGCAGGAGTGACCTCACACCCGCGGGGCCACATCATCAAAAGTTGAGGTACCCAGCACATGTGGCCTCAAACCAGAGGACCCACATCACCATGGGTTTCGGAGTGAGGCAGGCAGGATTAACCTCACAACACACGTCCCATTGTATACAAAAGGTGTGGAAACCAGCAGTTGGATCTTCCTAGCAGGCGGCCCAGAGCACTGAGGCTATGAGATCCAGGCCGGCATGAACTCACAACAGAGGGCCCTCATTGTGATTCTGTAAACAACCCAGCCGTTGTGACCTCAGAGCAGAAGGCCCACATCCCCATGGGGAAGGGAAACAAGCAGGAGTGTCATCGCAAGAGTGGGCACACATGAAAAAATGTGGGGAGCCCAGCAATTAGTGCCTGATGCCAGAGAGCCCTCATCACCGAGGGGCGGTGGCTCCCAGCCAGCTCCGACTGCTACCAGAGGGGCGATGTCGCCAATGCGGAGTGCGACAACCAGGCAGGAGTGACCTCAGAGCAGAGGGTCAACCTCACAGAAGTGTGAAGAACCAAAGAGGATCAGATTCTCACCAGAGGGCCCACATCACCAAGGGAATGGGAACCAGGCAGGAGTGTCCTCACACTAGTGGGGCCACATCACCGAAAAGTGAGGGACCCAGCACACGTGGCCTCAAACCAGAGGACACACATCACAAGGGAGCTGGGATTGAGGCAGGCAGGAGGAGCCTCAAAACAGAGGGACCATAGAATTAAAGAGGTGAAGAATCCCGCAGTTGGAACCTCCCAGCAGGCGGCCAGGAGCAGCGAGACTATGGGATCCAGGCCGGAGTGATCTCACACCAGAGGGCCGTCATCATGAAACTGTGAGCAACCTAGGCGTTGGGATCTCAGAGCAGAAGGCCCACATTCCCATGGGGTTGGGAACCTGTCAGAAGTGTACTCGCACCACAGGGCACACAGCAGAGAATTTAGGGAACCCAGGAGTTAGGGCCTGACGCCAGAGGGCCCTCATTACCAAGGGGAGGAGACTCCAATCAGGCACCAACACCCAACTGAGGTCCCACGTCGCCAAGGTGACGTGTGACAGCCAGGTAGGAGTGACCTCACCGCAGAGGGCCTACCTCACAGAAGGGTGAGGAACACAGCCAGGATAAGACTCTCACCAGAGGGCCCACATCACCAAGGTGATCAGAACCAGGCAGGAGAGTCTTCACACCAGTGTGGCCACATCATAGAAAGGTGAGGAACCCAGCACATGTGGCCTAAACCAGAAGACCCACATCTCCAAGGGGCTCGGAATGAGGCAGGCAGGAGTAGCCTCACAACACAGGGCCCATAGAATAAAACAGCTGAGGAATCCAGCAATGGGAACCTCCCAGCAGGCGGCCAAGAGCACCAAGTCTATGCGATTCAGGCCGCAGTAAACTCACAGCAGAGGGTCCACATCATGAAACTGCGAGCAACCCAGCCATTTGGACCTCAGAGCAGAAGGTCCACATCCCCAAGGTGTTGGGAGCATGGCAGGAGTGTCCTCGCACCACTTAGCACATATCAGAAAATGTGGGTACCCAGCAGTTAGGGCCTGACGCCAGAGGGCCCTCATCACTGAGGGGAGGAGGTTCCCAGCATGTTCCAACTACCACAAGAGGGCCCACGTCGCCAAGGCGGGGTGTGCCAGCCAGGCAGGAGTGACCTCACAGCAGACGGCCCACCTCAAAGAAGTGTGAGGAACCCAACCAGGATCAGACTCTCACCAGAGGGCCCATATCACCAAGGGGACGGGAACAAGGCACGAGTGTCCTCACACCAGTGGGGCCACATCACTAAAAGATGAGGAAACTGGCACATGTGGCCACAAACCAGAGGACCTACATCACCAAGGGGCTGGGAGTGACACAGGCAGGAGGAGCCTCCCAACACAGGGCCCAAAGAATAAAAAAGGTGAGGAACCCAGCAGTTGGAACTTCTCAGCAGGCGGCCCAGAGTACAGAGGCTATGGGATCTAGGAATGAGTGAACTAACACCAGAGAGCTAACATCAGGAAACTGTGAGCAACCCAGTCGTTGGAACCTCAGAGCAGAAGGCCCATATCGCCATGGGGATGGGAACATTTCACGAGTGTCCTGGCATCACTGGGCTCACATCAGAAAACCTGGGGAGCCCAGCAGTTAGAGCCTGATGTCAGAGGGACCTCATCACCGAGGATAGGAGTCTCCAAAAGGATCCAACTGCCACCAGAGGGCCGACGTCACCAAGGCAATGGGAGCAAGCCAGGCAGGAGTTACCTCAGAGCACAGGGCCCACCTCACAGAATGGTAAGGAACCCAGCCAGGATCAGACTCTCACCAGAGGGGCCACATCACCAAGGGGCTGGGAAACAGGCACGAGTGTCCTCACACCATTGGGGCCACATCATCGAAAGGTGAGGGACCCAGCACACGTGGCCTCACACCAGAGGACACACATCACAACGGGGCTGGGATTGAGGCAGGCAGGAGGAGCCTCAAAACAGAGGGCCCATAGAATAAAAAAGGTGAGGAATCCCGCAGTTGGAACCTCCCAGCAGGTGCCCAGGAGCAGCAAGCCTATGGGATCTAGGCCGGAATGAACACACATCAGAGGGCCCTCATCATGAAACTGTGAGCACCCCAGCCGTTGGGACCTCAGAGCAGAAGGCCCAAATTCCCATGGGGTTGGGAACCTGACAGGAGTGTACTCGCACCACAGGTCGCACATCTGCAAATTTTGGGAGCTCAGGAGTTAGGGTCTGACGCAAGAGGGCCCTCATTACCGAGGGATGGAGACTCGCAGCAGACACCAACTCCCAACTGAGGGCCCACGTCACCAAGGTGATGTGTGCCAGCCAGGCAGGAGTGACCTCACCGCAGAGGGCCTACCTCACAGAAGGGTGAGGAAACCAGCCAGGATAAGACTCTCACCAGAGGGCCCACATCACCAAGGGGATCAGAACCAGGCAGGAGGGTCCTCACACCAGTGTGGCCACATTATAGAAAGGTGAGGAACCCAGAACATGTGGCCTAAAACAGGGGACCCACATCTCCAAGGGGCTAGGAGTGAGGCAAGCAGGAGTATCCTCACAAAACAGAGCCCACAGAATAAAAGTTGTGAGGAATCCAGCAGTTGGAACCAGCCAGTAGGCCGCCCAGAGCACAGAGTCTATGGGATCCAGGCCACAGCAAACTCACAGCAGAGGTCCCACATCATGAAACTGTGAGCAACCCAGCGGATGGGACCTCAGAGCAGAAGGCCCACATCCCTATGGGGATGGGAACCTGACAGGAGTGTCCTCGGCCCACTTCCACGAATCAGAAAATGTGGGAACCCAGCAGTTAGGACCTGAGGCCAGAGGACCCTCATCACCGAGGGGAGGAGGCTCCCAGCAGGCTCCAACTGCCACCATAAGGCCGATGTCACCAAGGCACGGTGTGCCAACCAGGCAGGAGTGACCTCAGAGCAGAAAGCCCACCTCACAGAAGTGTGAGGAACCCAACAAGGATCAGACTGTCACCAGAGGGCCAACATCACCAAGGGAATGGGAACCAGGCAGGAGTGTCCTCACACCAGTGGGGCTACATCACCATAATTTGAGGGACCCAGCACACGTGGCCTCAAACCTGAGGACACACATCACTAAGGGGCTTGGAGTGAGGCAGGCCAGAGGATCCTCAAAACAGAGGGACCATAGAATAAAAAAGGTGAGGAATCCCACAGTTGGAACCTCCGGCACGCAGCCAGGAGCAGCGAGGCTATGGGATCTAGGCAGGGGTGAACTCACACCAGAGGGCCCTCATCATGAAACTGTGAGCAACACAGCCGTTGGGACCTCAGAGCAGAAGGCTCACATCCCCATGGGGATGGGAACCTGGCAGGAGTGTCCTTGCACCACTTAGCACGAATCAGAAAATGTGGGAACCCAGCAGTTAGGGCCTGAGGCCAGAGGGCCCTCATCACCGAGGGGAGGAGGCTCCCAGCAAGCTCCAACTGCCACCATATGGCCGACGTTGCCAAGGCGGGGTGTGCCAGCCAGGCAGGAGTGACCTCACAGCAGAGGGCCCACCTCACAGAAGGGTGAGGAACCTAACCAGGATCAGACTCTCACCAGAGGGCCAACATCACCAAGGTGATGGGAACCAGGCAAGACTGTCCTAACAGCAGTGGGGCCAACATCACCAAGGGAATGGGAACCAGGCAAGAGTGTCCTCACACCAGTGTGGCCACATTATAGAAAGGTGAGGAACACAGCACATGTGGCCTCAAACAAGGGGACACACATCACGAAGGGGCTGGGAGTGAGGCATGCAGGAGGAGACGCACAACCGAGGGCCCATAGAATAAAAAAGGTGAGGAATCGAGAAGTTGGAAACTCCAAGCTGGAGGCCCAGAGCACTGACACTATGGGATACAGGCCAGAGTGAACACACAGCAAAGGGCCCACATCATGAAACTGTGAGCAACCCAGCAGTTGGGACCACAGAACAGAAGTCCCACATGCCCATGGGGATGGGAACCTGGCAGGAGTGACTCGCACCACTGGGCACACATCAGAAAATGTGTGGAGCCCAGCACTTAGGGCCTGACACCAGAAGGCCCTCATCACTGAGGGGAGGAGGCCCCAGCACGCTCCAACTGCCACCAGAGGGTCCACGTCGCCAAGGCGACGTGCGCCAGCCAGGCAGGATTGACCTCACAGCAGAGGGCCCACATCATGAAAGTGTGAGCAACCCAGCCGTTAGGACCTCAGAACAGAAGGCCCACACGCTCATGAGGATGGGAACCTGGCAGGAGTGCCCTCGTACCACTTAGCACGTATCAGAAAATGTGGGAACCCCGCCATTAGGGTCTGACGCCAGAGGGCCTCATCACCGCGGGAAGGAGGCTCCCAGCAGGCTCCAACTGCCACCAGGGTGCCGAAGTCAACAAGGCGGGTTGTGCCAGCCAGGCAGGAGTGACCTCAGAGAAGAGGGCTCACCTCACGGATGTGTGAGGAACCCAACCAGGATCAGAGTCTCACCAGAGGGCCCACATCACCAAGGGGATGGGAACCAGGCAGGAGTGTCCACACACCAGTGGGGCCACATCATCAAAAGATGAGGAACCCATCACATATGGCCTCAAACCTGAGGACATACATCACCATGTGGCTGGGAGTGAGGCAGGTATCTGGAGGGGCACATTTAACTCTAATTTCCCACCAGGAAGAGGAATTAACCAAAGGCTCAGAGTGCCGTGCCGGACCCTGATTATGGCCTGAAGCAAACCTGCAGTTTTGTGGCCAGCTTACAAGGAAGCGAGTTAAGAAAGGAGCTCAGGGGCACTGTAATTCACAAACCTGCAGAGATAAATGACAGCTATTGGCAAAAATATATCGAAGTAAGTCTGCAAAGAGGACTTGAAAACGAGGCAGAATTGCAGGAATCATATTTCAAGAGGTAGATTGGAATTGCATTTAAAGCATATGAAAAGCGGCAGATCTTTGACAGTGATGCACATGGACAAAAAGTGCGTATACATTTTTCCTGAATATATTCAGGAAAAAACGCATATGAACATTTCGGCCAACCAAGCACTCCAGCAATGGAAATCCACACTACAATGAAGTCACATTTCCCATTCGTCAAAAAGGCCATCTGAATAAAGTGTAAAAACCAGAAACACAGGACAGGCCATGGAGAACAGGGAGCCGTGTTATGCTGATGGGCGGGATGTAAATTGCCAACAGACACTCTGGAGATGTTCATGGTGTATCCTGAAACATCTAAAAAACAAAGCTACAGAGCCTAGGGCACTTCCACTTTTGGCCCTATAGCTTAGGAAAATTAAAATCAACAAGACACAGCCAACACAAAATTTAGGGCTGCTGTGTTTACAAGAACCTCGAGTCCAGTACAAATTAAATATCCCAGAAAGAAAAAAATGGAAAAAGAAGTTGTGCTACTTACGTACAACGGAATATCACTCAGCAGTGAAATCAATGTCATCAGACCTGTAGCAGCAAATTGAGTGGATTTAATTATGATGATTCTAAGAGAAATATGTCACACAAAGAAAGATAATTATCATAAGATATCACTAATAGAGGGAGTGTAAACTTGGCTACACATAAACTGAATTACAAAACCGAACAGAGTCTCACAGTTAGATAAAAACCTTATGCTTGCTTAAGGGGAAAGTTGAGTTGGGCTGCTGTATAAAAACAGATTGAAATTAGCACACATACCATTCCATAAGCCAAATACGTAATAAACAAGACCCACTCTTTGCTCAACGAAATAGACTCATCCATGGTGTATCACCTCACACCTATTAGAATGGGCATCATCAGAAAATCTACAAACAACAAATGCTGGAAACGGTGTGGAGATAAGGAATCCTCTTCCACTATTGTTGGGAACGTAAATTGATACAGTCACTGTGGAGAACATTATGGAGTTTCTTATAAAACTAAGAATAGAATTACCATATGATACAGCAATCCCTCTACTGGGCATATACCCAGACAAAACCATAAATCAAAAAGAGACATTCACCACAATGTTCATTGCATCACTATTTACACTATCCAGGAAATGGAAGCAACCTAAATGCCCACAGACAGACGAATGCATAAAGATGTGGTACATATATAAAATGGAATATTACTAAGCCATAAAAAGGAATGAAATTGGGACATTTGTAGAGACGTTGATGGATCTAGAGACTGTCATACAGAGTGAAGTAAGCCAGAAAGAGAAAAACAAATCTTGTATATTAATGCATATATGTGGAACCTAGAAAAATTGTACAGATGAACCGTTTTGCAAGGCAGAAATAGAGCAATACATGTATACAACAAACGTATGGACAACAAGGGGGGAAAGCTGTTGGGGATGGTGGTGGGACTAGTTGAGATATTGGGATTGGTATGTATACATTTATATGTATTAAGTAGATAACCAAAAACAACCTGCTGTATAAAAATATAAAATTAAATTCAAAATACAAAAATAAAATTAAAAAAAGTAAAACAGAAAAAATATTCTTCCCTTCACATACATGTATTTATATGAATAAATTATTTCCATGCTTATATCTGTAAATACACAAAAGAGGAATAAAATCTACCTTGAACCAAAAACGAAAAAAAGATAAAAAAGAACAGAACCCACCAGTTACACAGAGGAAAACCGTTTCAGGGCACTTGCTCCAATTGCAAACAATTCTGAAGTTGGTCAGTGGTGGGGAATCATCTCCCATTCAGCCAGCATGCTCCTCGCAACAAGCGTCCTCACTGCAAAGCTGGGGGACCGTGCCGAGGTATCTGTGAGTAAACGTGGGCCGAGCCCCAGGCCAGCTGCTGCTGAAATGTTCCCACCCTTCCAAGGCTAAACACCTGAATATGTACAAGGACTTGAAAACCTAGAGGAAGGGCCATGGAGCCACATGAGGGACAGCATGCCAGCCGACTTGGTGCCTGCAGGCCAGCCAGGATGGTCCTGGTCCTGGGTGCTCTTCTGGAAGCTCTCCATTTCCCTGCCTGAGATACCCCTGCTGTCCCGGCCCCCACTGCTTTCTTCCTTCCTCACCTGTGCCCAGGGAGAAATTCCAGCGGCAGGTGTGGGTGACACATCCTCTTCTTTAGCAGGTAGCATCTTGGCAACTGCTGCAGAAAGTCCAGCAGAGCCCCACTCACACTGGGACACCCACAAAGCCGTGGCCTCTCACTCCCTCCCACCAGCCCAGCCCCGAGACTGCTGACAGGGCAGAGAAAATGGCGTCAGGCACAGCTGCAGGGGCTCTTGCTGCCTGGAGCGGTGTTTATATTGATCTCAACCCAGGCACACCTGGGGAGGGCTGGCCGGCACGGTCAGGCTTCCCAAGCCAGCCAATAATCACCCCTCAGGGGCTCACAGTTGCTGAAAATGGAACTTGCTGAATTGGCCAGGTCCAAGGAACAGGTGTGGGCTCCTGAGAGTCAGGATAGACAAGGGGCTGCAGCTCTGGCTTGTTTTCTAATTATATTATCTGGCCCATGAGTGGGAGACAACTTCAAGAAAACCCCCTCCTAATGAGAGGAACCCAGGAGTCAGGGAGAGGAGGGGTGGGTGGTGGTTGCAGACAGAGGCCTGGTGCCCCGGGTGCAGTGGAAGTCTCTGGAAGACCAGGTGGAGGAGGCCGCACAGAGTGATGCCCAGGGTCACAGACCTGTCAGAGCTGCTGTTTGTTAGTTCAAGTCCTGCTCTGAGGTGCTCTGTGTCAGATCTGAGCGACAGGTGAGCTGGGAGTGCTCTGCAATGAGGGCTATGTGCACGGTTCCTGTGTGCCCAGCCCTGCCAAGGTACCTGCAAGGGTAGCTCTGTATCCTGGGAGGGGCCTGACCACGGGAGCCCCATGGACTGCAGAGGACCTGCCCAGGGAATCCCATATCCTGGGAGGGGCCTGAACACGAGAGCCCCGTGGGCTGGGGTGGGGGTAGGGTACCTGCCCAGGTGAGCTCCATATCCTGGGATTGGCCTGACCTCGAGAGCCCCATGGGCTGCTGGAGTCCTGGTAAAGGATGTCAGGACAGTCAGTGAAGCCACTGAGGATATACCTCCAGTAGTTCCTAAATCCTACACCCTGCTGGTCATTCTACCAACCACCAGGACTTGGTATTCTGTATTAGTCTTCACTGATGCCTTCTTTTGTATTCCATTAGTCCCAGAGTCACAAGAAATTTTGGCTTGTGAGTGACAGGACTCAACATACAACTAAAACAATACTTCCAGGCTGTCTTGCCCCAAGGGTTCAAAAATTCCCACACCATCTTTGGGGAAAGCTCAGCTAAAGACCTAAAAGTTCTACCTCTGGAAAAGGAAACACTCCTTCAATATTCAGACGACATTCTGATCGCCAGCCCTACTAAGGAGGCCTCAGAACTACCAAGCCAATAAAGGATAGAAGTTGTCCACGAAAAAGCTCAAGTATCACAGACTACGGTGACCTGCCTGGGCTTCATTCTCACAGAAGGTCGGAGAAGCCCATCCCAGGAAAGGGAAGAAACAATTTACAGCCTTACCCCTTTCTGAAACTAGAAGACAGCTTAGGGGTTCCTGGGGAAGCCAGGGTTTCCTGCCTCTGGATCCCTAACTACAGTCTACTAGCTGGGCCTCTATATGAAACACTGAAAGGAAAAGATGATGATCCTTTTGAATAGAATCCAGAAGTGGCCTTTCAAGAATGGAAAGAGCAGTCAATTCAGACCCTTGCCCTGGAACTCCTTAATTTAGCTAAACCCTTTGACCTTTACATTCCTGGTGAAAGGTGAATCGCCATTGGAGTATTAGTGCAAAAACTGGGACCACTTGAAATGGAACAATGCAAGAATGCCATCCAGGTAGGATAAACTATGGTCACCAAGGGGCTTGGCCCACCGCCACATCTGGCCAAGATACTGGTGGTATCTGAAAACCTGGAAATCAGCAGCCCAAAAGGCCACCTCCCTTCTAAGGGAAACGGACCCCACGTGGTGATCCTAACCCCCAACCATGCCCTGAAGTTGCAGGGTTTGCTCCGTGGGCACACTGACCTCGATTGAGGAGGCCCTCCAACTCCAACCTCCAGAGATATAACCGGGGGCAACGGGGCACCATGACGACCCGTGTGACCATCACTTGACCTGGAGTTTCTCTCATAAAACAACAAGAGTGTGTCCCAAAAGAGTAGACTACTGCTTGCAGTACTTACTGTACCCAGAGGGGAGCTAATAATCTTGGCGGGGGAACCGTATATCATGCTGTCACCATAGAAAAGCCTACAGACACCCTGATGATGGTGGCCAATAAGACCGGCTGGACTCCTGTTTACTTCCAAAGGCTCTTGACTCAGTGACCATCATGATCCTTCATCACCACTGACCCTGGACTGTCTGGGAGCTGAGCGGGCAGGATCCTGACACCTGGTGCTGTTTTTACGTTAATTCATGGGCCTAATGGAAGAAAGCGCAGACTGTTGGTCAGAGCATCTAGGCTGGCAGAAACGGTCAGTCAGAGCATCTAGGCTGGCTGAAACGGTCAGCCTAAGGTGGCCGAACAAATGTGGGGCGGAGTGAAACTGGACCTCACAGCACCACTGCACATCTCCTTTCTGGACCCTTAAAGGTCATTAGAATCTATAACACTTCCAATACTGGTGCTCAGGTGGACGAGCAGGGAGGCAGGAGGCCTGGGGACAATCAACGTCACCTGGAGGCTGCTGGGGAGAAGTTCTGACCCTCGCCCACGGGTATGAAGCCTCCTAACTCAGCACTCAGCAGTTACAGAAGAAGGGTCTGCACCCGCAGCACTCCAAGAATGAGGAAAGGGACAAAAGGCAGAAGAGAAGTTTGTCCCAGGCAAAGCCCCTTAAAAATGCCTGGGAGATAAAAATAGAATCTGGGCAATAAAATAAAGTCTAACCATTTTTATCCTTTGTGCTTTGTCTAATTTCAGGTGCTCCTAGTGTCCCGCATACAGAGGTTCCACACCCGGCACTTCAGACCAGATTTCCTAGAGCAGAATGGCTCGATGACACTTCAGCTCCTGGGGCCCAGTTCAGACTCCGTGACATAGAGCCTGAGCTGCAGCCAACCAGGTCCTCGAGAGCTCAGCCCCCTCCCTCCCAGTGACTCTGACAGGATCTCTACACAGCAGCCCAGCCCACAGCCCACAGGGTAGCACCTCTCCATTCTCTGATCAAAATATAAAGTTTCCTTTGCTTTTGAACCAAACTCAGTCTCGATCTATTGGCTCCAATGACACTGGGCAGGGGGACACTTGTTGGCGTCCACTCTGGAGGATCAGTAACAGAAATTGAGAACATTGTAACTTCAATGAACAGATGTGTGAGCCAAACTGTAATTAACATAGAACAGTGTATAAGGCTCGGGTAAAATAAGATGTTTCTAACACTTCCATTTGATATTTCCATCACTTTCTTATAAGCAAGTTCAGTGAAAAGGTTTGTCTTCTTTGTCAGGTCAATATTAGAGAAACAAAGTGATTTCTTTCCAAGGATGTACATCTAATAATCTTGGTTAAAGCTTCAATCTTGTTTTAAATGCTTTTGCATTGAAAATGATACCTCTCTTTCAGCTCCCCCATTTCTGAGAAGCATAAAATCTTATAATTTATTATTACCAAAGGGAAATGGTAGGAGGAGGGATAAATTAACAGTTTGGGATTAACACATACACACTGCTATGTATGAAATCATCAGCAAGGAACTACTGTATAGCACAGGGAACTACACTCAATATTTTGCAATAACCTATAAGGGGAAATGATCTGAAAAAGAATAGATATTTTTATTGACATCATCCATCAATGACAGTAAAAATGGAATCTAAGGGAAGACAGTGGTGAGTGCTTCTGACCCTGAAGACTTCAATCATCTAAAGTTTGGACTCTGCCTACTTCCCAAGGCCCTTAATGAACATATGTGTAGCCGTAGCTTAAAAAATTCCCCAGTTTGGGTTGCGGAGAGACACTGATATTTAAAATCCCCTGGTGTTCTCCTCACATGAATGGGACCCTTCCTACACCTAAAACATGCCTGTCACACCCAGAGGATGGTATACCGTCTGATCGGGAAAAGTTTGGAAAAGGCATCTCATCTCCTCATCTCTTGGTGCTAGGGTTCACCACTCCAGCGTCTTTACTAACAGTCTCCCCACTTGGAGATGTCAGCACTGTCAACATCCTGTTGCATACAGTTTGGAATTTGTCCAGAGGATGAAGCAGAAGGAGGAGGAACAATGAGAGACAAGTCCTAGGTGTTCGGACAGGCACATGCCACTCTAATTTCCAATCAGGAAGACGAATTGACCAAAGGCTAGGGTTGCCCATGGAAACAGAATAGGGCTTGAGGAATCCTGATGCTTTGTGGCCAGTTCCCATAAACACAAGTTGGAAAATGGAACTCAGGGGCACTAAAATTCACGAAACTGCAGAATTGAAAATATCTATCACTGAAAAATGTCTTGAGGAAAGTCAGAGAAAAGGACTTGTAAGCAACGGAGAATGGCAGGAAAGGGATTGGAAGAGGTAGAAAGGACTCGCCATTAAGCACAAGAAAAGGGGCTGAACATTGCCAACATTGCAGTTGGCCAAAAAGGGTGTATGCGTCTTTTTCTGTATATATTCAAGAAAAGGGCATACACTTTTTTAGCCAACCAAACAGGTGGGCACTGGAAATCAATACTACAAAACATATCACTTTGCATCAGTCAGAAGAGCCGTCCTCATAAAGTGTAAACACCAGAAATGCAGGACAGGGCAAGGAGAAAAGGGAGCCCTGTGAGTCTTATAGTGGAAATGTATATTGCCAACGGTCACTCTGGATAAGTCTATGGTGTTTACTAAAGCATCTAAAAAATGAGCTACCGAGCACAGGGCACTTGCACTCATGGACGTATATCTTGGGAAAAACAAAAATCGAGAGGACACAGGCACCCCAATGTTTACCACCTCTCTGTTTAAAAGATCCTCGACTAGGATATAACTTAAATGTATCTGCAGAGAAAAAACGGACAGAGATGTGGTGCTTATGTAGAGTGGAATATTACTCAGCCTGGAAATCAATGAAATACGGCCAGTTATGACAACTCCAGAGGAGTTACGTGTGATCATTCGAAGTCACATAATTCAAAAAGAAAAAGACATAACATATCACTAATACATGGAATGTTAACATGGCTACACATGAACTGAATTACAAAAGAGAAGAGGGTTTCAAATTAAGAAAACCAACTTATGCTTCCTTAAAGGGAAAGGTGAGTTGGGGTGCTGCATAAAACCAGAGATTGAAATTAGCACAGATACCATTCCATAAGCCAAATATGTAATAGTGAAGACCTACTCCTTGCTCAAAGAAATGGACTCAACACGCCATATTCAATGCCTAAGAATATACCGGATTAGTAAGAATCTTAAAACCCATGGACTTATATGTCTCCGTAAGAGAATCAAGCGCGTGTACAGCGGCATAAACGAAGCAGTGAAAATCCGATAAATCCCATTATTAAAATAAATTTCAAAAACAAAACACAATGACAGTGAAATAGGTAGCAATTCTTAAATAATTCACTCAGGGCATGTGATGCAACCTGAATTTACCACATCTACACCCAGAGCTGGTTGAGACATAAGGCTGGACACTTCAGGCTGATAGCATTGGTGAGTTTCGGTGAACAAATGCAGATCCTTTGAAGTCATACTGCATGGTACCCATTCCAAGGGTCCCAACTCTCCAGGTTCAAGGGATTCCTTCTTCAGCTAAAACACGCGTGGGAAACCCAGAGTATCGTCCACCGTGTGATTGGGAAACGATTTAAAATGCATCTCAGTTTTCGTATCCTGGTCCTCGGGTTCACCATTCCAGATGCTTTACTAACACTCTCCCCGCTTGGAGAGTCAGTGCCTTTAACCTCCTGTTTGGCACAGCTTGCAATTTCTGTGCAAGATGAACAGGAATAGGGAGAACCAATGAGAGACTAGCTGTAGGTGTCTGCACGGGCAAATGTAATGCTCATTGCCCACCAGGAAGAGAAATTAAACAAAGGCTCAGTGTGCCCTGCTGAAAACAGATTAGGGCCTGAAGCTATCCTGCGGTTTGGTGCCCAGCTCACAAGAAAGCGAGTTGAAGAAAGGAGCTCAGGGGCACTGTAATTCACAAACCTGCAGAGTTATAAATGACAGCTATTCTCCACAAATAAATTGAAGTAAGCCTGCGAAGGGGACTTGAAAGCGGGGCAGAATTTCAGGAAATCGATTGCACGGGGTAGACTGGAATTGCCCAGAAAGCATAGGAAAAGAGGCAGAACGTCGACAATGGTGCACTTGGCCAAAAAGTGCGTATGCATTTTCTCCTAAATATATTCAGGAAAAACGCATACGCACTTTTTCGCAAACCAAGCAAGCCTGTGAAGGAAATCTGCACTACAATGAAGTCTCACTGCCCCCTGGGCAAAAGGGCAATCTGAAAAAAGTGTAAAATCCAGAAAAGTAGGACAGGATATGGAGAACAGGGAGCCTTGTTATGCTGATTGGCAGGATGTAAATTGCCAACAGCCACCCTGGAAAACTGTATGGTGTTTCATGAAACCCATAAGAAACAAAGCAACACAGCCTATGGCACTTCCACTTATGGTCCTATAGCTTACGGAAATTAAAATCAAAAACAGACAGCAACCCCAATGTTTGGGACGGCTGTGTTCACAAAAGCTCGTCTACAGTACCAGGTAAATATCCCAGAAAGCAAAAAATGGATAAAGAAGTTGTGGCACGTAAGTACAATGGAATATCACTCAGCAATGAAATCTGTGTCATCAGGCCCGTAGCGGTTAGTGAGTGGATGCATGTACGGTGATTCTACGTGAACTACGTCACACAGAAATAGAAACATCATAAGATATCACTGATACACGGAATGTAAACCTGACTACACATGAACTGAATTACAAAACAGAACAGGGTCTCAAATTTAGAAAACAAACTACTGCTTGCTTATGGGGAAAGCTGCGTTGGGATGCTGCATAAAACCAGAGACTGAAATTAGCACAGATAACTTTCCATAAGCCAAATATATAATAGACAAGACCTACCCCTTGCTCAAAGAAATAGACCCAACACCACATGTTCAACGCCTAGGAATATACATGACTAAGAAAAATCTTAAAACCCATAGATATATATGTTTCCGTAAGAGAATCAAGCGTGTGTACAGCAGCCGAAACGCAGCAGTGAAAATCCGATAAATCCCATTATCAAAATAAATTTCGAAAACAAAACACAAAGACAGTGAAATAGAGAGCAATTCTTAAATAATTCACTCAGGGCATGTGATGCAACCGGGATTGACCACATCTACACCCAGAGCTCGTTGAGACATAAGGCTGGACACTTCAGGCTGATACCATTGGTGAGATTCGGTGAGCAAATGCAGACCCTTTGAAGTCATACTGCATGGTACCCATTCCATGGGTCCCAACTCTCCAGGTTCAAGGGATTCTTCCTCCAGCTAAAACATGCATGGGAAACCCACATTATGGTCCACCGTGTGATTGGGAAACGATTTAAAATGCATCTCAGTTTTCGTATCCTGGTCCTCGGGTTCACCATTCCAGATGCTTTACTAACACTCTCCCTGCTTGGAGAGTCAGTGCCTTTAACCTCCTGTTTGGCACAGCTTGCAATTTCTGTGCAAGATGAACAGGAATAGGGAGAACCAATGAGAGACTAGCTATAGGTGTCTGCACGTGCAAATGTAACGCTAATTTCCCACCAGGAAGAGGAATTAACCAAAGGCCCAGCGTGCCCTGCGGGAAACAGATTAGGGCCTGAAGCAATCCTGCGGTTTTGGGCTCAGCTCACAAGAAAGCGAGTTGAAGAAAGGAGCTCAGGGGCACTGTAATTCACAAACCTGCAGAGTTATAAATGACAGCTATCCTCCAAAAATATATTGAAGTAAGCCTGCGAAGGGGACTTGAAAGCGGGGCCGAGTTTCAGGAAAACGATTGCAGGGGGTAGACTGGAATTGCCCTGATAGCATAGGAAAAGAGGCAGAACGTCGACAATGATGCACTTGGCCAAAAAGGGCGTATGCGTTTTTTCATGAATATATTCAGGAAAAAACGCATACGCCCTTTTTGGCCAACCAAGCAAGCCTGTAAATGAAATCTGCACTACAATGAAGTCTCACTGCCCCCCTGGCAAAAGGGCCATCTGAAAAAAGTGTAAAATCCAGAAAGGTAGGACAGGATATGGAGAACAGGGAGCCTTGTTATGCTGATTGGCAGGATGTAAATTGCCAGCAGCCACCTTGGAGAAGTGTATGGGGTTTCCTGAAACACGTAAGAAACAAAGCAACACAGACTATGGCACTTCCACTTATGGTTCTATAGCTTACGGAAATTAAAATCAAAAACAGAGAGCCACCACAAAGTTTGGGACAACTGTATTCCAAGAAGCTCGTCTACAGTACCAGGTAAATATCCCAGAAAGCAAAAAATGGATAAAGAAGTTGTGACACGTACGTGCAATGCAAGATCACTCAGCAATGAAATCTGTGTCATCAGGCCCGTATCGGTTAGTGAGTGGATGCAGGTACGGTGATTCTACATGAACTACGTCACACAGAAAAAGAAACATCATAAGATATCACTAATACACGGAATGTAAACTTGACTACACATGAACTGAATTACAAAACAGAACAGGGTCTCAAATTTAGAAAACCAACTAGTGCTTGCTTATGGGGAAAGGTGCCTTGGGGTGCTGCATAAAACCAGAGACTGAAATTAGCACAGATAACATTCCATAAGCCAAATATGTAATAGACAAGTCCTACTCCTTGCTCAACGAAATGGACTCAACACCACATATTCAACGCCTAGGAATATACCTGACTAGGAAGAATCTTAAAACCCATGGATTTATATGTCTCCGTAAGAGAATCAAGCGTGTGTACAGCGGCTGAAACGCAGCAGTGAAAAACCGATAAATCCCATTATCGAAAAAAATTTCAAAAACAAAACACAAACACAGTGAAATGGAGAACAATTCTTAAATAATTCACTCAGGGCATGTAATGCACCGGGATTTAACACATCTACACCCAGAGCTTGTTGAGACATAAGGCTGGACACTTCAGGCTGATAGCATTGGTGAGTTTCGGTGAGCAAATGCAGACCCTTTGAAGTCATACTGAATGGTACCCATTCCATGGGTCCCAACTCTCCTGGTTCAAGGGATTCTTCCTCCAGCTAAAACATGCATGGGAAACCCAGAGTATCGTCCACCGTGTGATTGGGAAACGATTTAAAATGCATCTCAGTTTTCGTATCCTGGTCTTCGGGTTCACCATTCCAGATGCTTTACTAACACTCTCCCCGCTTGGAGAGTCAGTGCCTTTAACCTCCTATTTGGCACAGCTTGCAATTTCTGTGCAAGATGAACAGGAATAGGGAGAACCAATGAGAGACTAGCTGTAGGTGTCTGCACGGGCAAATGTAACGCTCATTGCAGACCAGGTAGAGGAATTAAACAAAGGCTCAGCATGCCCTGTTGAAAACAGATTAGGGCCTGAAGCAATCCTGCGGTTTTGTGCCCAGCTCACAAGAAAGCGAGTTGAAGAAAGGAGCTCAGGGGCACTCTAATTCACAAACCTGCAGAGTTATAAATGACAGCTATCCTCCAAAAATATATTGAAGTAAGCCTGCGAAGGGGACTTGAAAGCGGGGCAGAATTTCAGGAAAACGATTGCAGGGGGTAGAATGGAATTGCCCTGAAAGCATAGGAAAAGAGGCACAACGTCGACAATGATGCACTTGGCCAAAAAGGGCGTATGCGTTTTTTCATGAATATATTCAGGGAAAAACGTATACGCCCTTTCTGGCCAACCAAGCAAGCCTGTAAAGGAAATCTGCACTACAATGAAGTCTCACTGCCCCCCGGGCAAAAGGGCCATCTGAAAAAAGTGTAAAATCCAGAAAGGTAGGACAGGATATGGAGAACAGGGAGCCTTGTTATGCTGATTGGCAGGATGTAAATTGCCAGCAGCCAGCCTGGAGAAGTGTATGGTGTTTCCTGAAACACGTAAGAAACAAAGCAACACAGCCTATGGCACTTCCACTTATGGTCCTATAGCTTACGGAAATTAAAATCAAAAACAGACAGCCACCCCAATATTTGGGACGGCTGTGTTCACAAGAAGCTCGTCTACAGTACCAGGTAAATATCCCAGAAAGCAAAAAATGGATAAAGAAGTTGTGGCACGTACGTGCAATGCAATATCACTCAGCAATGAAATCTGTGTCATCAGGCCCGTAGCGGCATAGTGAGTGGATGCAGGTACGGTGATTCTACATGAACTACGTCACACAGAAAAAGAAACATCATAAGATATCACTAATACACGGAATGTAAACTTGACTACACATGAACTGAATTACAAAACAGAACAGGGTCTCAAATTTAGAAAACCAACTTGTGCTTGCTTATGGGGAAAGGTGCGTTGGGGTGCTGCATAAAACCAGAGACTGAAATTAGCACAGATAACTTTCCATAAGCCAAATATGTAATAGACAAGACCTACTCCTTGCTCAACGAAATGGACCCAACACCACATATTCAACGCCTAGGAATATACCTGACTAGGAAGAATCTTAAAACCCATGGATATATATGTCTCCGTAAGAGAATCAAGCGTGGGTACAGTGGCCGAAACGCAGCAGTGAAAATCCGATAAATCCCATTATCAACATAAATTTCGAAAACAAAACACAAAGACAGTGAAATAGAGAGCAATTCTTAAATAATTCACTCAGGGCATGTGATGCAACCGGGATTGGCCACATCTACACCCAGAGCAGGTTGAGACATAAGGCTGGAAACTTCAGGCTGATAGCATTGGTGAGTTTCGGTGAGCAAATGCAGACCCTTTGAAGTCATACTGCATTGTACCTATTCCATGGTTCCCAACTCTTCAGGTTCAGGGATTCTTCCTCCAGCTAAAACATGCATGGGAAACCCACAGTATGGTCCACCGTGTGATTGGGAAACGATTTAAAATGCATCTCAGTTTTCGTATCCTGGTCCTCGGGTTCACCATTCCAGACGCTTTACTAACACTCTCCCTGCTTGGAGAGTCAGTGCCTTTAACCTCCTGTTTGGCACAGCTTGCAATTTCTGTGCAAGATGAACAGGAATAGGGAGAGCCAATGAGAGACTAGCTATAGGTGTCTGGACGGGCAAATGTAACGCTCATTTCCCACCAGGAAGAGGAATTAACCAAAAGCTCAGTGTGCCCTGCTGGAAACAGATTAGGGCCTGAAGCAATCCTGCGGTTTTGTGCCCAGCTCACAAGAAAGCGAGTTGAAGAACGGAGCTCAGGGGCACTGTAATTCACAAACCTGCAGAGTTATAAATGACAGCTATCCTCCAAAAATATATTGAAGTAAGCCTGCGAAGGGGACTTGAAAGGGGGGCAGAATTTCAGGAAAACGATTGCAGGGGGTAGACTGGAATTGCCCTGAAAGCATAGGAAAAGAGGCACAACGACGACAATGATGCACTTGGCCAAAAAGGGCGTATGCGTTTTTTCCTGAATATATTCAGGAAAAAACGCATACGCCCTATCTGGCCAACCAAGCAAGCTTGTAAAAGAAATCTGCACTACAATGAAGTCTCACTGACCACCGGGCAAAAGGGCCATCTGGAAAAAGTGTAAAATCCAGAAAGGTAGGACAGGATATGGAGAACAGGGAGCCTTGTTATGCTGATTGGCAGGATGTAAATTGCCAGCAGCCACCCTGGAGAAGTGTATGGTGTTTCCTGAAACACGTAAGAAACAAAGCAACACAGCCTATGGCACTTCCACTTATGGTCCTATAGCTTACGGAAATTAAAATCAAAAACAGACAGCCACCCCAATATTTGGGACGGCTGTGTTCACAAGAAGCTCGTCTACAGTATCAGGTAAATATCCCAGAAAGCAAAAAATGGATAAAGAAGTTGTGGCACGTACGTACAATGCAATATCACTCAGCAATGAAATCTGTGTCATCAGGCCCATAGCGGCATAGTGAGTGGATGCAGGTACGGTGATTCTACATGAACTACGTCACACAGAAAAAGAAATATCATAAGATATCACTAATACACGGAATGTAAACTTGACTACACATGAACTGAATTACAAAACAGAACAGGGTCTCAAATTTAGAAAACCAACTAGTGCTTGCTTATGGGGAAAGGTGCCTTGGGGTGCTGCATAAAACCAGAGACTGAAATTAGCACAGATAACATTCCATAAGCCAAATATGTAATAAAAAAGACCTACTCCTTGCTCAACGAAATGGACTCAACACCACATATTCAACGCCTAGGAATATACCTGACTAGGAAGAATCTTAAAACCCATGGATTTATATGTCTCCGTAAGAGAATCAAGCGTGTGTACAGCGGCCGAAATGCAGCAGTGAAAATCCGATAAATCCCATTATCAAAACTAAATTTCGAAAACAAAACACAAAGACAGTGAAATAGAGAGCAATTCTTAAATAATTCACTCAGGGCATGTGATGCAACCGGGATTTAACGCATCTACACCCAGAGCTGGTTGAGACATAAGGCTGGACACTTCAGGCTGATAGCATTGGTGAGTTTCGGTGAGCAAATGCAGACCATTTGAAGTCATACTGCATGGTACTCATTCCATGGGTCCCACTCTCCAGGTTCAAGGGATTCTTCCTCCAGCTAAAACATGCACGGGAAACCCAGAGTATCGTCCACCGTGTGATTGGGAAACGATTTAAAATGCATCTCAGTTTTCGTATCCTGGTCCTCGGGTTCACCATTCCAGACACTTTACTAACACTCTCCCCGCTTGGAGAGTCAGTGCCTTTAACCTCCTGTTTGGCACAGCTTGCAATTTCTGTGCAAGATGAACAGGAATAGGGAGAACCAATGAGAGACTAGCTGTAGGTGTCTGCACGGGCAAATGTAACGCTCATTGCAGACCAGGTAGAGGAATTAAACAAAGGCTCAGCATGCCCTGTTGAAAACAGATTAGGGCCTGAAGCAATCCTGCGGTTTTGTGCCCAGCTCACAAGAAAGCGAGTTGAAGAAAGGAGCTCAGGGGCACTCTAATTCACAAACCTGCAGAGTTATAAATGACAGCTATCCTCCAAAAATATATTGAAGTAAGCCTGCGAAGGGGACTTGAAAGCGGGGCAGAATTTCAGGAAAACGATTGCAGGGGGTAGACTGGAATTGCCCTGAAAGCATAGGAAAAGAGGCACAACGTCGACAATGATGCACTTGGCCAAAAAGTGCGTATGCGTTTTTTCATGAATATATTCAGGGAAAAACGTATACGCCCTTTCTGGCCAACCAAGCAAGCCTGTAAAGGAAATCTGCACTACAATGAAGTCTCACTGCCCCCCGGGCAAAAGGGCCATCTGAAAAAAGTGTAAAATCCAGAAAGGTAGGACAGGATATGGAGAACAGGGAGCCTTGTTATGCTGATTGGCAGGATGTAAATTGCCAGCAGCCAGCCTGGAGAAGTGTATGGTGTTTCCTGAAACACGTAAGAAACAAAGCAACACAGCCTATGGCACTTCCACTTATGGTCCTATAGCTTACGGAAATTAAAATCAAAAACAGACAGCCACCCCAATATTTGGGACGGCTGTGTTCACAAGAAGCTCGTCTACAGTACCAGGTAAATATCCCAGAAAGCAAAAAATGGATAAAGAAGTTGTGGCACGTACGTGCAATGCAATATCACTCAGCAATGAAATCTGTGTCATCAGGCCCGTAGCGGCATAGTGAGTGGATGCAGGTACGGTGATTCTACATGAACTACGTCACACAGAAAAAGAAACATCATAAGATATCACTAATACACGGAATGTAAACTTGACTACACATGAACTGAATTACAAAACAGAACAGGGTCTCAAATTTAGAAAACCAACTTGTGCTTGCTTATGGGGAAAGGTGCGTTAGGGTGCTGCATAAAACCAGAGACTGAAATTAGCACAGATAACTTTCCATAAGCCAAATATGTAATAGACAAGACCTACTCCTTGCTCAACGAAATGGACCCAACACCACATATTCAACGCCTAGGAATATACCTGACTAGGAAGAATCTTAAAACCCATGGATATATATGTCTCCGTAAGAGAATCAAGCGTGGGTACAGTGGCCGAAACGCAGCAGTGAAAATCCGATAAATCCCATTATCAACATAAATTTCGAAAACAAAACACAAAGACAGTGAAATAGAGAGCAATTCTTAAATAATTCACTCAGGGCATGTGATGCAACCGGGATTGGCCACATCTACACCCAGAGCAGGTTGAGACATAAGGCTGGACACTTCAGGCTGATAGCATTGGTGAGTTTCGGTGAGCAAATGCAGACCCTTTGAAGTCATACTGCATTGTACCTATTCCATGGTTCCCAACTCTTCAGGTTCAGGAATTCTTCCTCCAGCTAAAACATGCATGGGAAACCCACAGTATGGTCCACCGTGTGATTGGGAAACGATTTAAAATGCATCTCAGTTTTCGTATCCTGGTCCTCGGGTTCACCATTCCAGACGCTTTACTAACACTCTCCCTGCTTGGAGAGTCAGTGCCTTTAACCTCCTGTTTGGCACAGCTTGCAATTTCTGTGCAAGATGAACAGGAATAGGGAGAGCCAATGAGAGACTAGCTATAGGTGTCTGGACGGGCAAATGTAACGCTCATTTCCCACCAGGAAGAGGAATTAACCAAAAGCTCAGTGTGCCCTGCTGGAAACAGATTAGGGCCTGAAGCAATCCTGCGGTTTTGTGCCCAGCTCACAAGAAAGCGAGTTGAAGAAAGGAGCTCAGGGGCACTGTAATTCACAAACCTGCAGAGTTATAAATGACAGCTATCCTCCAAAAATATATTGAAGTAAGCCTGCGAAGGGGACTTGAAAGCGGGGCAGAATTTCAGGAAAACGATTGCAGGGGGTAGACTGGAATTGCCCTGAAAGCATAGGAAAAGAGGCACAACGACGACAATGATGCACTTGGCCAAAAAGGGCGTATGCGTTTTTTCCTGAATATATTCAGGAAAAAACGCATACGCCCTTTCTGGCCAACCAAGCAAGCTTGTAAAAGAAATCTGCACTACAATGAAGTCTCACTGCCCACCGGGCAAAAGGGCCATCTGGAAAAAGTGTAAAATCCAGAAAGGTAGGACAGGATATGGAGAACAGGGAGCCTTGTTATGCTGATTGGCAGGATGTAAATTGCCAGCAGCCACCCTGGAGAAGTGTATGGTGTTTCCTGAAACACGTAAGAAACAAAGCAACACAGCCTATGGCACTTCCACTTATGGTCCTATAGCTTACGTAAATTAAAATCAAAAACAGACAGCCACCCCAATATTTGGGACGGCTGTGTTCACAAGAAGCTCGTCTACAGTATCAGGTAAATATCCCAGAAAGCAAAAAATGGATAAAGAAGTTGTGGCACGTACGTACAATGCAATATCACTGAGCAATGAAATCTGTGTCATCAGGCCCTTAGCGGCATAGTGAGTGGATGCAGGTACGGTGATTCTACATGAACTACGTCACACAGAAAAAGAAATATCATAAGATATCACTAATACACGGAATGTAAACTTGACTACACATGAACTGAATTACAAAACAGAACAGGGTCTCAAATTTAGAAAACCAACTAGTGCTTGCTTATGGGGAAAGGTGCCTTGGGGTGCTGCATAAAACCAGAGACTGAAATTAGCACAGATAACATTCCATAAGCCAAATATATAATAAAAAAGACCTACTCCTTGCTCAACGAAATGGACTCAACACCACATATTCAACGCCTAGGAATATACCTGACTAGGAAGAATCTTAAAACCCATGGATTTATATGTCTCCGTAAGAGAATCAAGCGTGTGTACAGCGGCCGAAATGCAGCAGTGAAAATCCGATAAATCCCATTATCAAAACTAAATTTCGAAAACAAAACACAAAGACAGTGAAATAGAGAGCAATTCTTAAATAATTCACTCAGGGCATGTGATGCAACCGGGATTTAACGCATCTACACCCAGAGCTGGTTGAGACATAAGGCTGGACACTTCAGGCTGATAGCATTGGTGAGTTTCGGTGAGCAAATGCAGACCATTTGAAGTCATACTGCATGGTACTCATTCCATGGGTCCCACTCTCCAGGTTCAAGGGATTCTTCCTCCAGCTAAAACATGCATGGGAAACCCAGAGTATCGTCCACCGTGTGATTGGGAAACGATTTAAAATGCATCTCAGTTTTCGTATCCTGGTCCTCGGGTTCACCATTCCAGACACTTTACTAACACTCTCCCCGCTTGGAGAGTCAGTGCCTTTAACCTCCTGTTTGGCACAGCTTGCAATTTCTGTGCAAGATGAACAGGAATAGGGAGAACCAATGAGAGACTAGCTGTAGGTGTCTGCACGGGCAAATGTAACGCTCATTGCAGACCAGGTAGAGGAATTAAACAAAGGCTCAGCATGCCCTGTTGAAAACAGATTAGGGCCTGAAGCAATCCTGCGGTTTTGTGCCCAGCTCACAAGAAAGCGAGTTGAAGAAAGGAGCTCAGGGGCACTCTAATTCACAAACCTGCAGAGTTATAAATGACAGCTATCCTCCAAAAATATATTGAAGTAAGCCTGCGAAGGGGACTTGAAAGCGGGGCAGAATTTCAGGAAAACGATTGCAGGGGGTAGACTGGAATTGCCCTGAAAGCATAGGAAAAGAGGCACAACGTCGACAATGATGCACTTGGCCAAAAAGGGCGTATGCGTTTTTTCATGAATATATTCAGGGAAAAACGTATACGCCCTTTCTGGCCAACCAAGCAAGCCTGTAAAGGAAATCTGCACTACAATGAAGTCTCACTGCCCCCCGGGCAAAAGGGCCATCTGAAAAAAGTGTAAAATCCAGAAAGGTAGGACAGGATATGGAGAACAGGGAGCCTTGTTATGCTGATTGGCAGGATGTAAATTGCCAGCAGCCACCCTGGAGAAGTGTATGGTGTTTCCTGAAACACGTAAGAAACAAAGCAACACAGCCTATGGCACTTCCACTTATGGTCCTATAGCTTACGGAAATTAAAATCAAAAACAGACAGCGACCCCAATATTTGGGACGGCTGTGTTCACAAGAAGCTCGTCTACAGTATCAGGTAAATATCCCAGAAAGCAAAAAATGGATAAAGAAGTTGTGGCACGTACGTACAATGCAATATCACTCAGCAATGAAACCTGTGTCATCAGGCCCGTAGCGGCATAGTGAGTGGATGCAGGTACGGTGATTCTACGTGAACTACGTCACACAGAAAAAGAAACATCATAAGATATCACTAATACACGGAATGTAAACTTGACTACACATGAACTGCATTACAAAACAGAACAGGGTCTCAAATTTAGAAAACCAACTAGTGCTTGCTTATGGGGAAAGGTGCGTTGGGGTGCTGCATAAAACCAGAGACTGAAATTAGCACAGATAACTTTCCATAAGCCAAATATGTAATAGACAAGACCTACTCCTTGTTCAACGAAATGGACCCAACACCACATATTCAACGCCTAGGAATACACCTGACTAGGAAGAATCTTAAAACCCATGGATATATATGTCTCCGTAAGAGAATCAAGCGTGTGTACAGCGGCCGAAACGCAGCAGTGAAAATACGATAAATCCCATTATCAAAATAAATTTCAAAAACAAAACACAAAGACAGTGAAATAGAGAGCAATTCTTAAATAATTCACTCAGGGCATGTGATGCAACCGGGATTGACCACATCTACACCCAGAGCTGGTTGAGACATAAGGCTGGACACTTCAGGCTGATAGCATTGGTGAGTTTCGGTGAGCAAATGCAGACCCTTTGAAGTCATACTGAATGGTACCCATTCCATGGGTCCCAACTCTCCAGGTTCAAGGGATGCTTCCTCCAGCTAAAACATGCATGGGAAACCCAGAGTATCATCCACCGTGTGATTGGGAAATGATTTAAAATGCATCTCAGTTTTCGTATCCTGGTCCTCGGGTTCACCATTCCAGATGCTTTACTAACACTCTCCCCGCTTGGAGAGTCAGTGCCTTTAACCTCCTGTTTGGCACAGCTTGCAATTTCTGTGCAAGATGAACAGGAATAGGGAGAACCAATGAGAGACTAGCTGTAGGTGTCTGCACGGGCAAATGTAACGCTCATTTCCTACCAGGAAGAGGAATTAACCAAAGGCTCAGTGAGCCCTGCCGGAAACAGATTAGGGCCTGAAGCAATCCTGCGGTTTTGTGCCCAGCTCACAAGAAAGCGAGTTGAAGAAAGGAGCTCAGGGGCACTGCAATTCACAAATCTGCAGAGTTATAAATGACAGCTATCCTCCAAAAATATATTGAAGTAAACATGCGAAGGGGACTTGAAAGCGGGGCAGAATTTCAGGAAAACGATTGCAGGGGGTAGACTGGAATTGCCCTGAAAGCATAGGAAAAGAGGCACAACGTCGACAATGATGCACTTGGTCAAAAAGGGCGTATGCGTTTTTTCCTGAATATATACAGGAAAAAACGCATACGCCCTTTTTGGCCAACCAAGCAAGCCTGTAAAGGAAATCTGCACTACAATGAAGTCTCACTGCCCCCCGGGCAAAAGGGCCATCTGAAAAAAGTGTAAAATCCAGAAAGGTAGGACAGGATATGGAGAACAGGGAGCCTTGTTATGCTGCTTGGCAGGATGTAAATTTCCAGCAGCCACCCTGGAGAAATGTATGGTATTTCCTGAAACACGTAAGAAACAAAGCAACACAGCCTATGGCACTTCAACTTATGGTCCTATAGCTTACGGAAATTAAAATCAAAAACAGACAGCCACCCCAATATTTGGGAAGGCTGTGTTCACAAGAAGCTCGTCTACAGTATCAGGTAAATATCCCAGAAAGCAATGGATAAAGAAGTTGTGGCAAGTACGTACAATGCAATATCACTCAGCAATGAAATCTGTGTCATCAGGCCCGTAGCGGCATAGTGAGTGGATGCAGGTACGGTGATTCTACGTGAACTACGTCACACAGAAAAAGAAACATCATAAGATATCACTAATACACGGAATGTAAACTTGACTACACATGAACTGAATTACAAAACAGAACAGGGTCTCAAATTTAGAAAACCAACTAGTGCTTGCTTATGGGGAAAGGTGCGTTAGGGTGCTGCATAAAACCAGAGACTGAAATTAGCACAGATAACTTTCCATAAGCCAAATATGTAATAGACCAGACCTACTCCTTGTTCAACGAAATGGACCCAACACCACATATTCAACGCCTAGGAATACACCTGACTAGGAAGAATCTTAAAACCCATGGATATATATGTCTCCGTAAGAGAATCAAGCGTGTGTACAGCGGCATAAACGCAGCAGTGAAAATCCGATAAATCCCATTATCAAAATAAATTTCAAAAACAAAACACAAAGACAGTGAAATAGAGAGCAATTCTTAAATAATTCACTCAGGGCATGTGATGCAACCGGGGTTTAACACATCTACACCCAGAGCTGGTTGAGACATAAGGCTGGACACTTCAGGCTGAGAGCATTGGTGAGTTTCGGTGAGCAAATGCAGACCCTTTGAAGTCATACTGAATGGTACCCATTCCATGGGTCCCAACTCTCCAGGTTCAAGGGATGCTTCCTCCAGCTAAAACATGCATGGGAAACCCAGAGTATCGTCCACCGTGTGATTGGGAAACGATTTAAAATGCATCTCAGTTTTCGTATCCTGGTCCTCGGGTTCACCATTCCAGATGCTTTACTAACACTCTCCCCGCTTGGAGAGTCAGTGCCTGTAACCTCCTCTTTGGCACATCTTGCAATTTCTGTGCAAGATGAACAGGAATAGGGAGAACCAATGAGAGACTAGCTGTAGGTGTCTGCACGGGCAAATGTAACGCTCATTTCCCACCAGGAAGAGGAATTAACTAATGGCTCAGCGTGCCCTGCCGGAAACAGATTAGGGCCTGAAGCAATCCTGCAGTTTTGTGCCCAGCTCACAAGAAAGCGAGTTGAAGAAAGGAGCTCAGGGGCACTGTAATTCACAAACCTGCAGAGTTATAAATGACAGCTATCCTCCAAAAATATATTGAAGTAAGCCTGCGAAGGCAACTTGAAAGCGGGGCAGAATTTCAGGAAAACGATTGCAGGGGGTAGACTGGAATTGCCCTGAAAGCATAGGAAAAGAGGCACAACGTCGACAATGATGCACTTGGCCAAAAAGGGCGTATGCGTTTTTTCCTGAATATATTCAGGAAAAAACGCATACGCCCTTTTTGGCCAACCAAGCAAGACTGTAAAAGAAATCTGCACTATAATGAATTCTGACTGCCCCCCCCGGGCAAAAGGGCCATCTGAATATAGTGTAAAATCCAGAAAGGTAGGACAGGATATGGAGAACAGGGAGCCTTGTTATACTGATTGGCAGGATGTAAATTGCCAGCAGCCACCCTGGAGAAGTGTATGGTGTTTCCTGAAACACGTAAGAAACAAAGCAACACAGCCTATGGCACTTCCACTTATGGTCCTATAGCTTACGGAAATTAAAATCAACAACACAGAGCCACCCCAATATTTGGGACGGCTGTGTTCACAAGAAGCTCGTCTACAGTACCAGGTAAATATCCCAGAAAGCAAAAAATGGATAAAGAAGTAGTGGCACGTACGTGCAATGCAATATCACTCAGCAATGAAATCTGTGTCATCAGGCCCGTAGCGGCATAGTGAGTGGATGCAGGTACGGTGTTTCTACGTAAACTACGTCACACAGAAAAAGAAACATCATAAGATATCACTAATACACGGAATGTAAACTTGACTACACATGAACTGAATTACAAAACAGAACAGGGTCTCAAATTTAGAAAACCAACTGGTGGTTGCTTATGGGAAAATGTGCGTTGGGATGCTGCATAAAACCAGAGACTGAAATTAGCACAGATAACATTCCATAAGCCAAATATGTAATAAACAAGACCTACTCCTTGCTCAACGAAATGGACTCAACACCACATATTCAACGCCTAGGAATATACCTGACTAGGAAGAATCTTAAAACCCATGGATTTATATGTCTCCGTAAGAGAATCAAGCGTGTGTACAGTGGCCGAAACGCAGCAGTGAAAATCCGATAAATCCCATTATCAAAAATAAATTTCGAAAACAAAACACAAAGACAGTGAAATAGAGAGCAATTCTTAAATAATTCACTCAGGGCATGTGATGCAACCGGGATTTAACGCATCTACACCCAGAGCTGGTTGAGACATAAGGCTGGACACTTCAGGCTGATAGCATTGGTGAGTTTCGGTGAGCAAATGCAGACCATTTGAAGTCATACTGCATGGTACTCATTCCATGGGTCCCACTCTCCAGGTTGAAGGGATTCTTCCTCCAGCTAAAACATGCATGGGAAACCCAGAGTATCGTCCACCGTGTGATTGGGAAACGATTTAAAATGCATCTCAGTTTTCGTATCCTGGTCCTCGGGTTCACCATTCCAGATGCTTTACTAACACTCTCCCCGCTTGGAGAGTCAGTGCCTTTAACCTCCTGTTTGGCACAGCTTGCAATTTCTGTGCAAGATGAACAGGAATAGGGAGAACCAATGAGAGACTAGCTGTAGGTGTCTGCACGGGCAAATGTAATGCTCATTTCCCACCAGGAAGAGGAATTAACCAAAGGCTCAGTGTGCCCTGCCGGAAACAGATTAGGGCCTGAAGCAATCCTGCGGTTTTGTGCCCAGCTCACAAGAAAGCGAGTTGAAGAAAGGAGCTCAGGGGCACTTTAATTCACAAACCTGCAGAGTTCTAAATGACAGCTATCCTCCAAAAATATATTGAAGTAAACCTGCAAAGGGGCTTGAAAGCGGGGCAGAATTTCAGGAAAACGATTGCAGGGGGTAGACTGGAATTGCCCTGAAAGCATAGGAAAAGAGGCACAACGTCGACAATGATGCACTTGGTCAAAAAGGGCGTATGCGTTTTTTCCTGAATATATTCAGGAAAAAACGCATACGCCCTTTTTGGCCAACCAAGCAAGCCTGTAAAGGAAATCTGCACTACAATGAAGTCTCACTGCCCCCCGGGCAAAAGGGCCATCTGAAAAAAGTGTAAAATCCAGAAAGGTAGCACAGGATATGGAGAACAGGGAGCCTTGTTATGCTGATTGGCAGGATGTAAATTGCCAGCAGCACCCTGGAGAAGTGTATGGTGTTTCCTGAAACACGTAAGAAACAAAGCAACACAGCCTATGGCACTTCCACTTATGGTCCTATAGCTTACGGAAATTAAAATCAAAAACAGACAGCCACCCCAATATTTGGGACAGCTGTGTTCACAAGGAGCTCGTCTACAGTATCAGGTAAATATCCCAGAAAGCAAATAATGGATAAAGATGTTGTGGCAAGTACGTACAATGCAATATCACTCAGCAATGAAATCTGTGTCATCAGGCCCGTAGCGGCATAGTGAGTGGATGCAGGTACGGTGATTCTACGTGAACTACGTCACACAGAAAAAGAAACATCATAAGATATCACTAATACACGGAATGTAAACTTGACTACACATGAACTGAATTACAAAACAGAACAGGGTCTCAAATTTAGAAAACCAACTAGTGCTTGCTTATGGGGAAAGGTGCGTTGGGGTGCTGCATAAAACCAGAGACTGAAATTAGCACAGATAACTTTCCATAAGCCAAATATGTAATAGACAAGACCTACTCCTTGTTCAACGAAATGGACCCAACACCACATATTCAACGTCTAGGAATATACCTGACAAGGAAGAATCTTAAAACCCATGGATATATATGTCTCCGTAAGAGAATCAAGCATGTGTACAGCGGCATAAACGCAGCAGTGAAAATCCGATAAATCCCATTATCAAAATAAATTTCAAAAAAAAAACACAAAGACAGTGAAATAGAGAGCAATTCTTAAATAATTCACTCAGGGCATGTGATGCAACCGGGATTGACCACATCTACACCCAGAGCTGGTTGAGACATAAGGCTGGACACTTCAGGCTGATAGCATTGGTGAGTTTCGGTCAGCAAATGCAGACCCTTTGAAGTCATACTGCATGGTACCCATTCCATGGGTCCCAACTCTCCAGGTTCAAGGGATTCTTCCTCCAGCTAAAACATGCATGGGAAACCCAGAGTATCGTCCACCGTGTGATTGGGAAACGATTTAAAATGCATCTCCGTTTTCGTATCCTGGTCCTCGGGTTCAGCATTCCAGATGCTTTACTAACACTCTCCCCGCTTGGAGAGTCAGTGCCTTTAACCTCCTGTTCGA
Organism: Phocoena phocoena; assembly: GCF_963924675.1. Taxonomy (NCBI): domain Eukaryota; kingdom Metazoa; phylum Chordata; class Mammalia; order Artiodactyla; family Phocoenidae; genus Phocoena; species Phocoena phocoena. The sequence continues at coordinate 265,070 of NW_027077403.1, read as the reverse complement.
CACAGCTTACAATTTCTGTGCAAGATGAACAGGAATAGGGAGAACCAATGAGAGACTAGCTGTAGGTGTCTGCACGGGCAAATGTAACGCTCATTTCCCACCAGGAAGAGGAATTAACCAAAGTCTCAGCGTGCCCTGCCGGAAACAGATTAGGGCCTGAAGCAATCCTGCGGTTTTTTGCCCAGCTCACAAGAAAGCGAGTTGAAGAAAGGAGCTCAGGGGCACTGTAATTCACAAACCTGCAGAGTTATAAATCACAGCTATACTCCAAAAATATATTGAAGTAAGCCTGCGAAGGGGACTTGAAAGCGGGGCAGAATTTCAGGAAAACGATTGCAGGGGGTAGACTGGAATTGCCCTGAAAGCATAGGAAAAGAGGCACAATGTCGACAATGATGCACTTGGCCAAAAAGGGCGTATGCGTTTTTTCCTGAATATATTCAGGAAAAAACGCATACGCCCTTTTTGGCCAACCAAGCAAGCCTGTAAAGGAAATCTGCACTACAATAAAATCTCACTGCCCCCCCGGGCAAAAGGGCCATCTGAATATAGTGTAAAATCCAGAAAGGTAGGACAGGATATGGAGAACAGGGAGCCTTGTTATGCTGATTGGCAGGATGTAAATTACCAGCAGCCACCCTGGAGAAGTGTATGGTGTTTCCTGAAACCCGTAAGAAACAAAGCAACACAGCCTATGGCACTTCCACTTATGGTCCTATAGCTTACGGAAATTAAAATGAAAAACACACAGCCACCCCAATATTTGGGACGGCTGTGTTCACAAGAAGCTCGTCTACAGTACCAGGTAAATATCCCAGAAAGCAAAAAATGGATAAAGAAGTTGTGGCACGTACATACAATGCAATATCACTCAGCAATGAAATCTGTGTCATCTGGCCCGTAGCGGCATAGTGAGTGGATGCAGGTACGGTGATTCTACGTGAACTACGTCACACAGAAAAAGAAACATCATAAGATATCACTAATACACGGAAAGTAAACTTGACTACACATGAACTGAATTACAAAACAGAACAGGGTCTCAAATTTAGAAAACCAACTAGTGCTTCCTTATGGGGAAAGGTGCGCTGGGGTGGTGCATAAAACCAGAGACTGAAATTAGCACAGATAACTTTCCATAAGCCAAATATGTAATAGACAAGACCTATTCCTTGCTCAACGAAATGGACTCAACACCACATATTCAACGCCTAGGAATATACCTGACTAGGAAGAATCTTAAAACCCATGGATTTATATGTCTCTGTAAGAGAATCAAGCGTGTGTACAGCGGCCGAAACGCAGCAATGAAAATCCGATAAATCCCATTATCAAAATAAATTTCGAAAACAAAACACAAAGACAGTGAAATAGAGAGCAATTCTTAAATAATTCACTCAGGGCATGTGATGCAACTGGGATTGGCCACATCTACACCCAGAGCAGGTTGAGACATAAGGCTGGACACTTCAGGCTGATAGCATTGGTGAGTTTCGGTGAGCAAATGCAGACCCTTTGAAGTCATACTGCATGGTAACCATTCCATGGGTCCCAACTCTCCAGGTTCAAGGGATTCTTCCTCCAGCTAAAACATGCATGGAAAACCCAGAGTATCGTCCACCGTGTGATTGGGAAACGATTTAAAATGCATCTCAGTTTTCGTATCCTGGTCCTCGGGTTCACCATTCCAGATGCTTTACTAACACTCTCCCTGCTTGGAGAGTCAGTGCCTTTAACCTCCTGTTTGGCACAGCTTGCAATTTCTGTGCAAATGAACAGGAATAGGGAGAACCAATGAGAGACTAGCTATAGGTGTCTGCACGGGCAAATATAAGGCTCATTTCACACCAGGAAGAGGAATTAACCAAAGGCTCAGCGTGCCCTGCCGGAAACACATTGGGGCCTGAAGCAATCCTGCGGTTTTGTGCCCAGCTCACAAGAAAGCGAGTTGAAGAAAGGAGCTCAGGGGCACTGTAATTCACAAACCTGCAGAGTTATAAATGACAGCTATCCTCCAAAAATATATTGAAGTAAGCCTGCAAAGGGGACTTGAAAGCAGGGCAGAAATTCAGGAAAACGATTGAAGGGTTAAACTGGAATTGCACTTAAAGAATAGGAAAAGAGGCAGAACGTCAATAATGATGCACTTGTCCAAAAAGTGCGGATGCTTTTTTCCCTAAATATATTCAGGAAAAAACGCATACGCACTTTTTGGCCAACCAAGCAATCTTGTAAATAAACCTGCACTACAATGAAGTCTCAGTGCCCCCCAGGGCAAAAGGGCCATTTAAAAAAATTGTAAAATCCAGAAACGGAGGACAGGCAATGGAAAACAGGGATCCTTATTATGCTGATGCATATGATGTAAATTGCCGACAGCCATTCTTGAGAAGTGTTATGTGTTTCCTGAAACACGTAAGAAACAAAGCAACACAGCCTATGGCACTTCCACTTATGGTCCTACAGCTTAGGGAAATTAAAATCAAAAACACCCAGCCACCTCAAAGTTTGGGACCTCTCTGTTCCCAAGAACCTCGTTTACAGTACCAGGTAAATATCTCAGAGAGCAAACAATGGATAAAGAAGTTGTGGTACGTACGTACAATGGAATATCACTCAGCAATGAAATCTGTGTCATCAGGCCCGTAGCGGCATAGTGAGTGGATTCAGGTATGGTGATTCTACGTGAAAACAGTCACACATAAAAAGAAACATTATAAAATATCACTAATACACAGTATGTAAACTTGACTACACATGAACTGAATTACAAAACAGAACAGTCTCAAATTTAGAAAACCAACTTGTGCTTTCTTATGGAGAAAGGTGCGTTGGAGTGCTGCATTAAACCAGAGACTGAAATTAGCACAGATACCGTTCCATAAGCCAAATACGTAATAGACAAGACCTACTCCTTGCTCAACGAAATGGACTCAACACCACATATTCAACGCCTAGGAATATACCTGACTAGGAAGAATCTTAAAACCCGTGGATATTTATGTCTCCGTAAGAGAATCAAGAGTGTGTACAGCGGCATTAACGCAGCAGTGAAAATCCGATAAATCCCAGTGTCAAAAAAAAATTTCAAAAACAAAACACAATGACAGTGAAATAGAGAGCAATTCTTAAATAACTCGCACAGGGCATGTGATGCAACCTGGTTTACCACATCTACACCCAGAGCTGGGTGAGAGATAAGGCTGGATCCTTTGGGCTGATAGCATTGGTGAGGTTCAGTGAGCAAATGCAGACCCTTTGATGTCATACTGCCTGGTACCCATTCCATGGTTCCCAACTCTCCAGGGTCAAGGGATTCTTCCTTCTGCTAAAATTTGCATGGGAAACCCAGAGTATGCTCCACCGTGTGACTGGGAAACCTTTTTACATGCATGTCTGATTTCGTCCCCTGGTACTCAGGTTCACCATTCCAGACCCTTTTCTTACACTCTCCCCATTTGGAGAGTCAGTGCCTTTAACCTCCTGTTTGGCACTGTTTGCAATTTCTGCACAAGATGAACAGGAATACGGAGAACCAATGGGAGACTATCTGTAGGTGTGTGCACGGGCAAATATTTTTTTTAACATCTTTATTGGGGTATAATTGCTTTACAATGGTGTGTTAGTTTTTGCTTTATAACAAAGTGAATCAGCTATACATATACATATGCTCCCTGTGTCTTCCCTCTTGTGTCTCCCTCCCTCCCTCTCTCCCCCTTCCACCCCTCCAGGCTGTCCCAACGTCCCGAGCTAATATCCCTGTGCCTTGCGGCTGCTTCCCCCTTGCTATCTACCTTACTACATTTGTTAGTGTGTATATGTCCATGACTCTCTCACGCCCTGTCAAAACTCACCATTCCCCCTCCCCATATCCTCAATTCCGTTCTCCAGTAGGTCTGCGCCTCTATTCCTGTCTTATCCCTAGGTTCTTCATGACATTTTTTCCCTTTAAATTCCATATATATGTGTTAGCATACGCTATTTGTCTTTTTCTTTCTGACTTACTTCACTCTGTATGACAGACTCTAGGTCTATCCATCTCATTACAAATAACTCAGTTTCATTTCTTTTTAAGGCTGAGTAATATTCCATTGTGTATATGTGCCACATCTTCTTTATCCATTCGTCCGATGATGGGCGCTTAGGTTCTTTCCATCTCCGGGTTATTGTAAATAGAGCTGCAATGAACATTTTGGTACATGACTCTTTTTGAATTTTGGTTTTCTCAGGGTATATGCCCAGTATGCACGGGCAATTTTAACACTCATTTCCCAACAGGAAAAGGAATTAACCAAAGGCTCAGCATGCCGTGCTGGAACAAGATTAGGGCCTGAAGCAATCCTGCGGTTTTGTGGCCAGCTCACAAGAAAGCGAGTTGAGGAAAGGAGCTCAGGGGCACTGTCATTCACATACCTGCAGACTTATAAATGACAGAAATCGTACAAAAATATATTGAATTAAGGCTGCGAAGAGGACTTGAAAGTGGGGCAGAATTGCTGGAATCCGATTTCAGGAGGTAGACGTGAATTGCTCTGAAAGCATAAGAGAAGTGGCAGAACCTCGTCAATGAAGCACTTGGCCAAAAAGGGCATATGCATTTTTTCCAAGGCCATCATTCACGGGAGTAGGAGGCTCCCAGCATGCTCCAGTGGCCAACAGAGGGCCCACGTCGCCAAGGCGATGTGAGCTAGCCAGGCAGGAGTGACCTGACATCAGAGGGCCCACCTCACAGAATGGTAGGGAACCCAGCCAGGATCAGACTCTCCCCAGAGGGCCCACATCACCAAGGTGATGGGAACCAGGCAGGAGTGACCTCACACCCGCGGGGCCACATCATCAAAAGTTGAGGTACCCAGCACATGTGGCCTCAAACCAGAGGACCCACATCACCATGGGTTTCGGAGTGAGGCAGGCAGGATTAACCTCACAACACACGTCCCATTGTATACAAAAGGTGTGGAAACCAGCAGTTGGATCTTCCTAGCAGGCGGCCCAGAGCACTGAGGCTATGAGATCCAGGCCGGCATGAACTCACAACAGAGGGCCCTCATTGTGATTCTGTAAACAACCCAGCCGTTGTGACCTCAGAGCAGAAGGCCCACATCCCCATGGGGAAGGGAAACAAGCAGGAGTGTCATCGCAAGAGTGGGCACACATGAAAAAATGTGGGGAGCCCAGCAATTAGTGCCTGATGCCAGAGAGCCCTCATCACCGAGGGGCGGTGGCTCCCAGCCAGCTCCGACTGCTACCAGAGGGGCGACGTCGCCAATGCGGAGTGCGACAACCAGGCAGGAGTGACCTCAGAGCAGAGGGTCAACCTCACAGAAGTGTGAAGAACCAAAGAGGATCAGATTCTCACCAGAGGGCCCACATCACCAAGGGAATGGGAACCAGGCAGGAGTGTCCTCACACTAGTGGGGCCACATCACCGAAAAGTGAGGGACCCAGCACACGTGGCCTCAAACCAGAGGACACACATCACAAGGGAGCTGGGATTGAGGCAGGCAGGAGGAGCCTCAAAACAGAGGGACCATAGAATTAAAGAGGTGAAGAATCCCGCAGTTGGAACCTCCCAGCAGGCGGCCAGGAGCAGCGAGACTATGGGATCCAGGCCGGAGTGATCTCACACCAGAGGGCCGTCATCATGAAACTGTGAGCAACCTAGGCGTTGGGATCTCAGAGCAGAAGGCCCACATTCCCATGGGGTTGGGAACCTGTCAGAAGTGTACTCGCACCACAGGGCACACAGCAGAGAATTTAGGGAACCCAGGAGTTAGGGCCTGACGCCAGAGGGCCCTCATTACCAAGGGGAGGAGACTCCAATCAGGCACCAACACCCAACTGAGGTCCCACGTCGCCAAGGTGACGTGTGACAGCCAGGTAGGAGTGACCTCACCGCAGAGGGCCTACCTCACAGAAGGGTGAGGAACACAGCCAGGATAAGACTCTCACCAGAGGGCCCACATCACCAAGGTGATCAGAACCAGGCAGGAGAGTCTTCACACCAGTGTGGCCACATCATAGAAAGGTGAGGAACCCAGCACATGTGGCCTAAACCAGAAGACCCACATCTCCAAGGGGCTCGGAATGAGGCAGGCAGGAGTAGCCTCACAACACAGGGCCCATAGAATAAAACAGCTGAGGAATCCAGCAATGGGAACCTCCCAGCAGGCGGCCAAGAGCACCAAGTCTATGCGATTCAGGCCGCAGTAAACTCACAGCAGAGGGTCCACATCATGAAACTGCGAGCAACCCAGCCATTTGGACCTCAGAGCAGAAGGTCCACATCCCCAAGGTGTTGGGAGCATGGCAGGAGTGTCCTCGCACCACTTAGCACATATCAGAAAATGTGGGTACCCAGCAGTTAGGGCCTGACGCCAGAGGGCCCTCATCACTGAGGGGAGGAGGTTCCCAGCATGTTCCAACTACCACAAGAGGGCCCACGTCGCCAAGGCGGGGTGTGCCAGCCAGGCAGGAGTGACCTCACAGCAGACGGCCCACCTCAAAGAAGTGTGAGGAACCCAACCAGGATCAGACTCTCACCAGAGGGCCCATATCACCAAGGGGACGGGAACAAGGCACGAGTGTCCTCACACCAGTGGGGCCACATCACTAAAAGATGAGGAAACTGGCACATGTGGCCACAAACCAGAGGACCTACATCACCAAGGGGCTGGGAGTGACACAGGCAGGAGGAGCCTCCCAACACAGGGCCCAAAGAATAAAAAAGGTGAGGAACCCAGCAGTTGGAACTTCCCAGCAGGCGGCCCAGAGTACAGAGGCTATGGGATCTAGGAATGAGTGAACTAACACCAGAGAGCTAACATCAGGAAACTGTGAGCAACCCAGTCGTTGGAACCTCAGAGCAGAAGGCCCATATCGCCATGGGGATGGGAACATTTCACGAGTGTCCTGGCATCACTGGGCTCACATCAGAAAACCTGGGGAGCCCAGCAGTTAGAGCCTGATGCCAGAGGGACCTCATCACCGAGGATAGGAGTCTCCAAAAGGATCCAACTGCCACCAGAGGGCCGACGTCACCAAGGCAATGGGAGCAAGCCAGGCAGGAGTTACCTCAGAGCACAGGGCCCACCTCACAGAATGGTAAGGAACCCAGCCAGGATCAGACTCTCACCAGAGGGGCCACATCACCAAGGGGCTGGGAAACAGGCACGAGTGTCCTCACACCATTGGGGCCACATCATCGAAAGGTGAGGGACCCAGCACACGTGGCCTCACACCAGAGGACACACATCACAACGGGGCTGGGATTGAGGCAGGCAGGAGGAGCCTCAAAACAGAGGGCCCATAGAATAAAAAAGGTGAGGAATCCCGCAGTTGGAACCTCCCAGCAGGTGCCCAGGAGCAGCAAGCCTATGGGATCTAGGCCGGAATGAACGCACATCAGAGGGCCCTCATCATGAAACTGTGAGCACCCCAGCCGTTGGGACCTCAGAGCAGAAGGCCCAAATTCCCATGGGGTTGGGAACCTGACAGGAGTGTACTCGCACCACAGGTCGCACATCTGCAAATTTTGGGAGCTCAGGAGTTAGGGTCTGACGCAAGAGGGCCCTCATTACCGAGGGATGGAGACTCGCAGCAGACACCAACTCCCAACTGAGGGCCCACGTCACCAAGGTGATGTGTGCCAGCCAGGCAGGAGTGACCTCACCGCAGAGGGCCTACCTCACAGAAGGGTGAGGAAACCAGCCAGGATAAGACTCTCACCAGAGGGCCCACATCACCAAGGGGATCAGAACCAGGCAGGAGGGTCCTCACACCAGTGTGGCCACATTATAGAAAGGTGAGGAACCCAGAACATGTGGCCTAAAACAGGGGACCCACATCTCCAAGGGGCTAGGAGTGAGGCAAGCAGGAGTATCCTCACAAAACAGAGCCCACAGAATAAAAGTTGTGAGGAATCCAGCAGTTGGAACCAGCCAGTAGGCCGCCCAGAGCACAGAGTCTATGGGATCCAGGCCACAGCAAACTCACAGCAGAGGTCCCACATCATGAAACTGTGAGCAACCCAGCGGATGGGACCTCAGAGCAGAAGGCCCACATCCCTATGGGGATGGGAACCTGACAGGAGTGTCCTCGGCCCACTTCCACGAATCAGAAAATGTGGGAACCCAGCAGTTAGGACCTGAGGCCAGAGGACCCTCATCACCGAGGGGAGGAGGCTCCCAGCAGGCTCCAACTGCCACCATAAGGCCGATGTCACCAAGGCACGGTGTGCCAACCAGGCAGGAGTGACCTCAGAGCAGAAAGCCCACCTCACAGAAGTGTGAGGAACCCAACAAGGATCAGACTGTCACCAGAGGGCCAACATCACCAAGGGAATGGGAACCAGGCAGGAGTGTCCTCACACCAGTGGGGCTACATCACCATAATTTGAGGGACCCAGCACACGTGGCCTCAAACCTGAGGACACACATCACTAAGGGGCTTGGAGTGAGGCAGGCCAGAGGATCCTCAAAACAGAGGGACCATAGAATAAAAAAGGTGAGGAATCCCACAGTTGGAACCTCCGGCACGCAGCCAGGAGCAGCGAGGCTATGGGATCTAGGCAGGGGTGAACTCACACCAGAGGGCCCTCATCATGAAACTGTGAGCAACACAGCCGTTGGGACCTCAGAGCAGAAGGCTCACATCCCCATGGGGATGGGAACCTGGCAGGAGTGTCCTTGCACCACTTAGCACGAATCAGAAAATGTGGGAACCCAGCAGTTAGGGCCTGAGGCCAGAGGGCCCTCATCACCGAGGGGAGGAGGCTCCCAGCAAGCTCCAACTGCCACCATATGGCCGACGTTGCCAAGGCGGGGTGTGCCAGCCAGGCAGGAGTGACCTCACAGCAGAGGGCCCACCTCACAGAAGGGTGAGGAACCTAACCAGGATCAGACTCTCACCAGAGGGCCAACATCACCAAGGTGATGGGAACCAGGCAAGACTGTCCTAACAGCAGTGGGGCCAACATCACCAAGGGAATGGGAACCAGGCAAGAGTGTCCTCACACCAGTGTGGCCACATTATAGAAAGGTGAGGAACACAGCACATGTGGCCTCAAACAAGGGGACACACATCACGAAGGGGCTGGGAGTGAGGCATGCAGGAGGAGACGCACAACCGAGGGCCCATAGAATAAAAAAGGTGAGGAATCGAGAAGTTGGAAACTCCAAGCTGGAGGCCCAGAGCACTGACACTATGGGATACAGGCCAGAGTGAACACACAGCAAAGGGCCCACATCATGAAACTGTGAGCAACCCAGCAGTTGGGACCACAGAACAGAAGTCCCACATGCCCATGGGGATGGGAACCTGGCAGGAGTGACTCGCACCACTGGGCACACATCAGAAAATGTGTGGAGCCCAGCACTTAGGGCCTGACACCAGAAGGCCCTCATCACTGAGGGGAGGAGGCCCCAGCACGCTCCAACTGCCACCAGAGGGTCCACGTCGCCAAGGCGACGTGCGCCAGCCAGGCAGGATTGACCTCACAGCAGAGGGCCCACATCATGAAAGTGTGAGCAACCCAGCCGTTAGGACCTCAGAACAGAAGGCCCACACGCTCATGAGGATGGGAACCTGGCAGGAGTGCCCTCGTACCACTTAGCACGTATCAGAAAATGTGGGAACCCCGCCATTAGGGTCTGACGCCAGAGGGCCTCATCACCGCGGGAAGGAGGCTCCCAGCAGGCTCCAACTGCCACCAGGGTGCCGAAGTCAACAAGGCGGGTTGTGCCAGCCAGGCAGGAGTGACCTCAGAGAAGAGGGCTCACCTCACGGATGTGTGAGGAACCCAACCAGGATCAGAGTCTCACCAGAGGGCCCACATCACCAAGGGGATGGGAACCAGGCAGGAGTGTCCACACACCAGTGGGGCCACATCATCAAAAGATGAGGAACCCATCACATATGGCCTCAAACCTGAGGACATACATCACCATGTGGCTGGGAGTGAGGCAGGTATCTGGAGGGGCACATTTAACTCTAATTTCCCACCAGGAAGAGGAATTAACCAAAGGCTCAGAGTGCCGTGCCGGACCCTGATTATGGCCTGAAGCAAACCTGCAGTTTTGTGGCCAGCTTACAAGGAAGCGAGTTAAGAAAGGAGCTCAGGGGCACTGTAATTCACAAACCTGCAGAGATAAATGACAGCTATTGGCAAAAATATATCGAAGTAAGTCTGCAAAGAGGACTTGAAAACGAGGCAGAATTGCAGGAATCATATTTCAAGAGGTAGATTGGAATTGCATTTAAAGCATATGAAAAGCGGCAGATCTTTGACAGTGATGCACATGGACAAAAAGTGCGTATACATTTTTCCTGAATATATTCAGGAAAAAACGCATATGAACATTTTGGCCAACCAAGCACTCCAGCAATGGAAATCCACACTACAATGAAGTCACATTTCCCATTCGTCAAAAAGGCCATCTGAATAAAGTGTAAAAACCAGAAACACAGGACAGGCCATGGAGAACAGGGAGCCGTGTTATGCTGATGGGCGGGATGTAAATTGCCAACAGACACTCTGGAGATGTTCATGGTGTATCCTGAAACATCTAAAAAACAAAGCTACAGAGCCTAGGGCACTTCCACTTTTGGCCCTATAGCTTAGGAAAATTAAAATCAACAAGACACAGCCAACACAAAATTTAGGGCTGCTGTGTTTACAAGAACCTCGAGTCCAGTACAAATTAAATATCCCAGAAAGAAAAAAATGGAAAAAGAAGTTGTGCTACTTACGTACAACGGAATATCACTCAGCAGTGAAATCAATGTCATCAGACCTGTAGCAGCAAATTGAGTGGATTTAATTATGATGATTCTAAGAGAAATATGTCACACAAAGAAAGATAATTATCATAAGATATCACTAATAGAGGGAGTGTAAACTTGGCTACACATAAACTGAATTACAAAACCGAACAGAGTCTCACAGTTAGATAAAAACCTTATGCTTGCTTAAGGGGAAAGTTGAGTTGGGCTGCTGTATAAAAACAGATTGAAATTAGCACACATACCATTCCATAAGCCAAATACGTAATAAACAAGACCCACTCTTTGCTCAACGAAATAGACTCATCCATGGTGTATCACCTCACACCTATTAGAATGGGCATCATCAGAAAATCTACAAACAACAAATGCTGGAAACGGTGTGGAGATAAGGAATCCTCTTCCACTATTGTTGGGAACGTAAATTGATACAGTCACTGTGGAGAACATTATGGAGTTTCTTATAAAACTAAGAATAGAATTACCATATGATACAGCAATCCCTCTACTGGGCATATACCCAGACAAAACCATAAATCAAAAAGAGACATTCACCACAATGTTCATTGCATCACTATTTACACTATCCAGGAAATGGAAGCAACCTAAATGCCCACAGACAGACGAATGCATAAAGATGTGGTACATATATAAAATGGAATATTACTAAGCCATAAAAAGGAATGAAATTGGGACATTTGTAGAGACGTTGATGGATCTAGAGACTGTCATACAGAGTGAAGTAAGCCAGAAAGAGAAAAACAAATCTTGTATATTAATGCATATATGTGGAACCTAGAAAAATTGTACAGATGAACCGTTTTGCAAGGCAGAAATAGAGCAATACATGTATACAACAAACGTATGGACAACAAGGGGGGAAAGCTGTTGGGGATGGTGGTGGGACTAGTTGAGATATTGGGATTGGTATGTATACATTTATATGTATTAAGTAGATAACCAAAAACAACCTGCTGTATAAAAATATAAAATTAAATTCAAAATACAAAAATAAAATTAAAAAAAGTAAAACAGAAAAAATATTCTTCCCTTCACATACATGTATTTATATGAATAAATTATTTCCATGCTTATATCTGTAAATACACAAAAGAGGAATAAAATCTACCTTGAACCAAAAACGAAAAAAAGATAAAAAAGAACAGAACCCACCAGTTACACAGAGGAAAACCGTTTCAGGGCACTTGCTCCAATTGCAAACAATTCTGAAGTTGGTCAGTGGTGGGGAATCATCTCCCATTCAGCCAGCATGCTCCTCGCAACAAGCGTCCTCACTGCAAAGCTGGGGGACCGTGCCGAGGTATCTGTGAGTAAACGTGGGCCGAGCCCCAGGCCAGCTGCTGCTGAAATGTTCCCACCCTTCCAAGGCTAAACACCTGAATATGTACAAGGACTTGAAAACCTAGAGGAAGGGCCATGGAGCCACATGAGGGACAGCATGCCAGCCGACTTGGTGCCTGCAGGCCAGCCAGGATGGTCCTGGTCCTGGGTGCTCTTCTGGAAGCTCTCCATTTCCCTGCCTGAGATACCCCTGCTGTCCCGGCCCCCACTGCTTTCTTCCTTCCTCACCTGTGCCCAGGGAGAAATTCCAGCGGCAGGTGTGGGTGACACATCCTCTTCTTTAGCAGGTAGCATCTTGGCAACTGCTGCAGAAAGTCCAGCAGAGCCCCACTCACACTGGGACACCCACAAAGCCGTGGCCTCTCACTCCCTCCCACCAGCCCAGCCCCGAGACTGCTGACAGGGCAGAGAAAATGGCGTCAGGCACAGCTGCAGGGGCTCTTGCTGCCTGGAGCGGTGTTTATATTGATCTCAACCCAGGCACACCTGGGGAGGGCTGGCCGGCACGGTCAGGCTTCCCAAGCCAGCCAATAATCACCCCTCAGGGGCTCACAGTTGCTGAAAATGGAACTTGCTGAATTGGCCAGGTCCAAGGAACAGGTGTGGGCTCCTGAGAGTCAGGATAGACAAGGGGCTGCAGCTCTGGCTTGTTTTCTAATTATATTATCTGGCCCATGAGTGGGAGACAACTTCAAGAAAACCCCCTCCTAATGAGAGGAACCCAGGAGTCAGGGAGAGGAGGGGTGGGTGGTGGTTGCAGACAGAGGCCTGGTGCCCCGGGTGCAGTGGAAGTCTCTGGAAGACCAGGTGGAGGAGGCCGCACAGAGTGATGCCCAGGGTCACAGACCTGTCAGAGCTGCTGTTTGTTAGTTCAAGTCCTGCTCTGAGGTGCTCTGTGTCAGATCTGAGCGACAGGTGAGCTGGGAGTGCTCTGCAATGAGGGCTATGTGCACGGTTCCTGTGTGCCCAGCCCTGCCAAGGTACCTGCAAGGGTAGCTCTGTATCCTGGGAGGGGCCTGACCACGGGAGCCCCATGGACTGCAGAGGACCTGCCCAGGGAATCCCATATCCTGGGAGGGGCCTGAACACGAGAGCCCCGTGGGCTGGGGTGGGGGTAGGGTACCTGCCCAGGTGAGCTCCATATCCTGGGATTGGCCTGACCTCGAGAGCCCCATGGGCTGCTGGAGTCCTGGTAAAGGATGTCAGGACAGTCAGTGAAGCCACTGAGGATATACCTCCAGTAGTTCCTAAATCCTACACCCTGCTGGTCATTCTACCAACCACCAGGACTTGGTATTCTGTATTAGTCTTCACTGATGCCTTCTTTTGTATTCCATTAGTCCCAGAGTCACAAGAAATTTTGGCTTGTGAGTGACAGGACTCAACATACAACTAAAACAATACTTCCAGGCTGTCTTGCCCCAAGGGTTCAAAAATTCCCACACCATCTTTGGGGAAAGCTCAGCTAAAGACCTAAAAGTTCTACCTCTGGAAAAGGAAACACTCCTTCAATATTCAGACGACATTCTGATCGCCAGCCCTACTAAGGAGGCCTCAGAACTACCAAGCCAATAAAGGATAGAAGTTGTCCACGAAAAAGCTCAAGTATCACAGACTACGGTGACCTGCCTGGGCTTCATTCTCACAGAAGGTCGGAGAAGCCCATCCCAGGAAAGGGAAGAAACAATTTACAGCCTTACCCCTTTCTGAAACTAGAAGACAGCTTAGGGGTTCCTGGGGAAGCCAGGGTTTCCTGCCTCTGGATCCCTAACTACAGTCTACTAGCTGGGCCTCTATATGAAACACTGAAAGGAAAAGATGATGATCCTTTTGAATAGAATCCAGAAGTGGCCTTTCAAGAATGGAAAGAGCAGTCAATTCAGACCGTTGCCCTGGAACTCCTTAATTTAGCTAAACCCTTTGACCTTTACATTCCTGGTGAAAGGTGAATCGCCATTGGAGTATTAGTGCAAAAAGTGGGACCACTTGAAATGGAACAATGCAAGAATGCCATCCAGGTAGGATAAACTATGGTCACCAAGGGGCTTGGCCCACCGCCACATCTGGCCAAGATACTGGTGGTATCTGAAAACCTGGAAATCAGCAGCCCAAAAGGCCACCTCCCTTCTAAGGGAAACGGACCCCACGTGGTGATCCTAACCCCCAACCATGCCCTGAAGTTGCAGGGTTTGCTCCGTGGGCACACTGACCTCGATTGAGGAGGCCCTCCAACTCCAACCTCCAGAGATATAACCGGGGGCAACGGGGCACCATGACGACCCGTGTGACCATCACTTGACCTGGAGTTTCTCTCATAAAACAACAAGAGTGTGTCCCAAAAGAGTAGACTACTGCTTGCAGTACTTACTGTACCCAGAGGGGAGCTAATAATCTTGGCGGGGGAACCGTATATCATGCTGTCACCATAGAAAAGCCTACAGACACCCTGATGATGGTGGCCAATAAGACCGGCTGGACTCCTGTTTACTTCCAAAGGCTCTTGACTCAGTGACCATCATGATCCTTCATCACCACTGACCCTGGACTGTCTGGGAGCTGAGCGGGCAGGATCCTGACACCTGGTGCTGTTTTTACGTTAATTCATGGGCCTAATGGAAGAAAGCGCAGACTGTTGGTCAGAGCATCTAGGCTGGCAGAAACGGTCAGTCAGAGCATCTAGGCTGGCTGAAACGGTCAGCCTAAGGTGGCCGAACAAATGTGGGGCGGAGTGAAACTGGACCTCACAGCACCACTGCACATCTCCTTTCTGGACCCTTAAAGGTCATTAGAATCTATAACACTTCCAATACTGGTGCTCAGGTGGACGAGCAGGGAGGCAGGAGGCCTGGGGACAATCAACGTCACCTGGAGGCTGCTGGGGAGAAGTTCTGACCCTCGCCCACGGGTATGAAGCCTCCTAACTCAGCACTCAGCAGTTACAGAAGAAGGGTCTGCACCCGCAGCACTCCAAGAATGAGGAAAGGGACAAAAGGCAGAAGAGAAGTTTGTCCCAGGCAAAGCCCCTTAAAAATGCCTGGGAGATAAAAATAGAATCTGGGCAATAAAATAAAGTCTAACCATTTATATCCTTTGTGCTTTGTCTAATTTCAGGTGCTCCTAGTGTCCCGCATACAGAGGTTCCACACCCGGCACTTCAGACCAGATTTCCTAGAGCAGAATGGCTCGATGACACTTCAGCTCCTGGGGCCCAGTTCAGACTCCGTGACATAGAGCCTGAGCTGCAGCCAACCAGGTCCTCGAGAGCTCAGCCCCCTCCCTCCCAGTGACTCTGACAGGATCTCTACACAGCAGCCCAGCCCACAGCCCACAGGGTAGCACCTCTCCATTCTCTGATCAAAATATAAAGTTTCCTTTGCTTTTGAACCAAACTCAGTCTCGATCTATTGGCTCCAATGACACTGGGCAGGGGGACACTTGTTGGCGTCCACTCTGGAGGATCAGTAACAGAAATTGAGAACATTGTAACTTCAATGAACAGATGTGTGAGCCAAACTGTAATTAACATAGAACAGTGTATAAGGCTCGGGTAAAATAAGATGTTTCTAACACTTCCATTTGATATTTCCATCACTTTCTTATAAGCAAGTTCAGTGAAAAGGTTTGTCTTCTTTGTCAGGTCAATATTAGAGAAACAAAGTGATTTCTTTCCAAGGATGTACATCTAATAATCTTGGTTAAAGCTTCAATCTTGTTTTAAATGCTTTTGCATTGAAAATGATACCTCTCTTTCAGCTCCCCCATTTCTGAGAAGCATAAAATCTTATAATTTATTATTACCAAAGGGAAATGGTAGGAGGAGGGATAAATTAACAGTTTGGGATTAACACATACACACTGCTATGTATGAAATCATCAGCAAGGAACTACTGTATAGCACAGGGAACTACACTCAATATTTTGCAATAACCTATAAGGGGAAATGATCTGAAAAAGAATAGATATTTTTATTGACATCATCCATCAATGACAGTAAAAATGGAATCTAAGGGAAGACAGTGGTGAGTGCTTCTGACCCTGAAGACTTCAATCATCTAAAGTTTGGACTCTGCCTACTTCCCAAGGCCCTTAATGAACATATGTGTAGCCGTAGCTTAAAAAATTCCCCAGTTTGGGTTGCGGAGAGACACTGATATTTAAAATCCCCTGGTGTTCTCCTCACATGAATGGGACCCTTCCTACACCTAAAACATGCCTGTCACACCCAGAGGATGGTATACCGTCTGATCGGGAAAAGTTTGGAAAAGGCATCTCATCTCCTCATCTCTTGGTGCTAGGGTTCACCACTCCAGCGTCTTTACTAACAGTCTCCCCACTTGGAGATGTCAGCACTGTCAACATCCTGTTGCATACAGTTTGGAATTTGTCCAGAGGATGAAGCAGAAGGAGGAGGAACAATGAGAGACAAGTCCTAGGTGTTCGGACAGGCACATGCCACTCTAATTTCCAATCAGGAAGACGAATTGACCAAAGGCTAGGGTTGCCCATGGAAACAGAATAGGGCTTGAGGAATCCTGATGCTTTGTGGCCAGTTCCCATAAACACAAGTTGGAAAATGGAACTCAGGGGCACTAAAATTCACGAAACTGCAGAATTGAAAATATCTATCACTGAAAAATGTCTTGAGGAAAGTCAGAGAAAAGGACTTGTAAGCAACGGAGAATGGCAGGAAAGGGATTGGAAGAGGTAGAAAGGACTCGCCATTAAGCACAAGAAAAGGGGCTGAACATTGCCAACATTGCAGTTGGCCAAAAAGGGTGTATGCGTCTTTTTCTGTATATATTCAAGAAAAGGGCATACACTTTTTTAGCCAACCAAACAGGTGGGCACTGGAAATCAATACTACAAAACATATCACTTTGCATCAGTCAGAAGAGCCGTCCTCATAAAGTGTAAACACCAGAAATGCAGGACAGGGCAAGGAGAAAAGGGAGCCCTGTGAGTCTTATAGTGGAAATGTATATTGCCAACGGTCACTCTGGATAAGTCTATGGTGTTTACTAAAGCATCTAAAAAATGAGCTACCGAGCACAGGGCACTTGCACTCATGGACGTATATCTTGGGAAAAACAAAAATCGAGAGGACACAGGCACCCCAATGTTTACCACCTCTCTGTTTAAAAGATCCTCGACTAGGATATAACTTAAATGTATCTGCAGAGAAAAAACGGACAGAGATGTGGTGCTTATGTAGAGTGGAATATTACTCAGCCTGGAAATCAATGAAATACGGCCAGTTATGACAACTCCAGAGGAGTTACGTGTGATCATTCGAAGTCACATAATTCAAAAAGAAAAAGACATAACATATCACTAATACATGGAATGTTAACATGGCTACACATGAACTGAATTACAAAAGAGAAGAGGGTTTCAAATTAAGAAAACCAACTTATGCTTCCTTAAAGGGAAAGGTGAGTTGGGGTGCTGCATAAAACCAGAGATTGAAATTGGCACAGATACCATTCCATAAGCCAAATATGTAATAGTGAAGACCTACTCCTTGCTCAAACAAATGGACTCAACACGCCATATTCAATGCCTAAGAATATACCGGATTAGTATGAATCTTAAAACCCATGGACTTATATGTCTCCGTAAGAGAATCAAGCGCGTGTACAGCGGCATAAACGAAGCAGTGAAAATCCGATAAATCCCATTATTAAAATAAATTTCAAAAACAAAACACAATGACAGTGAAATAGGTAGCAATTCTTAAATAATTCACTCAGGGCATGTGATGCAACCTGAATTTACCACATCTACACCCAGAGCTGGTTGAGACATAAGGCTGGACACTTCAGGCTGATAGCATTGGTGAGTTTCGGTGAACAAATGCAGATCCTTTGAAGTCATACTGCATGGTACCCATTCCAAGGGTCCCAACTCTCCAGGTTCAAGGGATTCCTTCTTCAGCTAAAACACGCGTGGGAAACCCAGAGTATCGTCCACCGTGTGATTGGGAAACGATTTAAAATGCATCTCAGTTTTCGTATCCTGGTCCTCGGGTTCACCATTCCAGATGCTTTACTAACACTCTCCCCGCTTGGAGAGTCAGTGCCTTTAACCTCCTGTTTGGCACAGCTTGCAATTTCTGTGCAAGATGAACAGGAATAGGGAGAACCAATGAGAGACTAGCTGTAGGTGTCTGCACGGGCAAATGTAATGCTCATTGCCCACCAGGAAGAGAAATTAAACAAAGGCTCAGTGTGCCCTGCTGAAAACAGATTAGGGCCTGAAGCTATCCTGCGGTTTTGTGCCCAGCTCACAAGAAAGCGAGTTGAAGAAAGGAGCTCAGGGGCACTGTAATTCACAAACCTGCAGAGTTATAAATGACAGCTATTCTCCAAAAATATATTGAAGTAAGCCTGCGAAGGGGACTTGAAAGCGGGGCAGAATTTCAGGAAATCGATTGCACGGGGTAGACTGGAATTGCCCAGAAAGCATAGGAAAAGAGGCAGAACGTCGACAATGGTGCACTTGGCCAAAAAGTGCGTATGCATTTTCTCCTAAATATATTCAGGAAAAACGCATACGCACTTTTTCGCAAACCAAGCAAGCCTGTGAAGGAAATCTGCACTACAATGAAGTCTCACTGCCCCCTGGGCAAAAGGGCAATCTGAAAAAAGTGTAAAATCCAGAAAAGTAGGACAGGATATGGAGAACAGGGAGCCTTGTTATGCTGATTGGCAGGATGTAAATTGCCAACAGCCACCCTGGAAAACTGTATGGTGTTTCATGAAACCCATAAGAAACAAAGCAACACAGCCTATGGCACTTCCACTTATGGTCCTATAGCTTACGGAAATTAAAATCAAAAACAGACAGCAACCCCAATGTTTGGGACGGCTGTGTTCACAAAAGCTCGTCTACAGTACCAGGTAAATATCCCAGAAAGCAAAAAATGGATAAAGAAGTTGTGGCACGTAAGTACAATGGAATATCACTCAGCAATGAAATCTGTGTCATCAGGCCCGTAGCGGTTAGTGAGTGGATGCATGTACGGTGATTCTACGTGAACTACGTCACACAGAAATAGAAACATCATAAGATATCACTGATACACGGAATGTAAACCTGACTACACATGAACTGAATTACAAAACAGAACAGGGTCTCAAATTTAGAAAACAAACTACTGCTTGCTTATGGGGAAAGCTGCGTTGGGGTGCTGCATAAAACCAGAGACTGAAATTAGCACAGATAACTTTCCATAAGCCAAATATATAATAGACAAGACCTACCCCTTGCTCAAAGAAATAGACCCAACACCACATGTTCAACGCCTAGGAATATACATGACTAAGAAAAATCTTAAAACCCATAGATATATATGTTTCCGTAAGAGAATCAAGCGTGTGTACAGCAGCCGAAACGCAGCAGTGAAAATCCGATAAATCCCATTATCAAAATAAATTTCGAAAACAAAACACAAAGACAGTGAAATAGAGAGCAATTCTTAAATAATTCACTCAGGGCATGTGATGCAACCGGGATTGACCACATCTACACCCAGAGCTCGTTGAGACATAAGGCTGGACACTTCAGGCTGATACCATTGGTGAGATTTGGTGAGCAAATGCAGACCCTTTGAAGTCATACTGCATGGTACCCATTCCATGGGTCCCAACTCTCCAGGTTCAAGGGATTCTTCCTCCAGCTAAAACATGCATGGGAAACCCACATTATGGTCCACCGTGTGATTGGGAAACAATTTAAAATGCATCTCAGTTTTCGTATCCTGGTCCTCGGGTTCACCATTCCAGATGCTTTACTAACACTCTCCCTGCTTGGAGAGTCAGTGCCTTTAACCTCCTGTTTGGCACAGCTTGCAATTTCTGTGCAAGATGAACAGGAATAGGGAGAACCAATGACAGACTAGCTATAGGTGTCTGCACGTGCAAATGTAACGCTAATTTCCCACCAGGAAGAGGAATTAACCAAAGGCCCAGCGTGCCCTGCGGGAAACAGATTAGGGCCTGAAGCAATCCTGCGGTTTTGGGCCCAGCTCACAAGAAAGCGAGTTGAAGAAAGGAGCTCAGGGGCACTGTAATTCACAAACCTGCAGAGTTATAAATGACAGCTATCCTCCAAAAATATATTGAAGTAAGCCTGCGAAGGGGACTTGAAAGCGGGGCCGAGTTTCAGAAAAAACGATTGCAGGGGGTAGACTGGAATTGCCCTGATAGCATAGGAAAAGAGGCAGAACGTCGACAATGATGCACTTGGCCAAAAAGGGCGAATGAGTTTTTTCATGAATATATTCAGGAAAAAACGCATACGCCCTTTTTGGCCAACCAAGCAAGCCTGTAAAGGAAATCTGCACTACAATGAAGTCTCACTGCCCCCCTGGCAAAAGGGCCATCTGAAAAAAGTGTAAAATCCAGAAAGGTAGGACAGGATATGGACAACAGGGAGCCTTGTTATGCTGATTGGCAGGATGTAAATTGCCAGCAGCCACCTTGGAGAAGTGTATGGGGTTTCCTGAAACACGTAAGAAACAAAGCAACACAGACTATGGCACTTCCACTTATGGTTCTATAGCTTACGGAAATTAAAATCAAAAACAGAGAGCCACCACAAAGTTTGGGACAACTGTATTCCAAGAAGCTCGTCTACAGTACCAGGTAAATATCCCAGAAAGCAAAAAATGGATAAAGAAGTTGTGACACGTACGTGCAATGCAAGATCACTCAGCAATGAAATCTGTGTCATCAGGCCCGTATCGGTTAGTGAGTGGATGCAGGTACGGTGATTCTACATGAACTACGTCACACAGAAAAAGAAACATCATAAGATATCACTAATACACGGAATGTAAACTTGACTACACATGAACTGAATTACAAAACAGAACAGGGTCTCAAATTTAGAAAACCAACTAGTGCTTGCTTATGGGGAAAGGTGCCTTGGGGTGCTGCATAAAACCAGAGACTGAAATTAGCACAGATAACATTCCATAAGCCAAATATGTAATAGACAAGTCCTACTCCTTGCTCAACGAAATGGACTCAACACCACATATTCAACGCCTAGGAATATACCTGACTAGGAAGAATCTTAAAACCCATGGATTTATATATCTCCGTAAGAGAATCAAGCGTGTGTACAGCGGCCAAAACGCAGCAGTGAAAAACCGATAAATCCCATTATCGAAAAAAATTTCAAAAACAAAACACAAAGACAGTGAAATGGAGAACAATTCTTAAATAATTCACTCAGGGCATGTAATGCACCGGGATTTAACACATCTACACCCAGAGCTTGTTGAGACATAAGGCTGGACACTTCAGGCTGATAGCATTGGTGAGATTCGGTGAGCAAATGCAGACCCTTTGAAGTCATACTGAATGGTACCCATTCCATGGGTCCCAACTCTCCTGGTTCAAGGGATTCTTCCTCCAGCTAAAACATGCATGGGAAACCCAGAGTATCGTCCACCGTGTGATTGGGAAACGATTTAAAATGCATCTCAGTTTTCGTATCCTGGTCTTCGGGTTCACCATTCCAGATGCTTTACTAACACTCTCCCCGCTTGGAGAGTCAGTGCCTTTAACCTCCTCTTTGGCACAGCTTGCAATTTCTGTGCAAGATGAACAGGAATAGGGAGAACCAATGAGAGACTAGCTGTAGGTGTCTGCACGGGCAAATGTAACGCTCATTGCCCAACAGGAAGAGGAATTAAACAAATTCTCAGCGTGCCCTGCCGGAAACAGATTAGGGCCTGAAGCAATTCTGCGGTTTTGTGCCCAGCTCACAAGAAAGCGAGTTGAAGAAAGGAGCTCAGGGGCACTGTAATTCACAAACCTGCAGAGTTATAAATGACAGCTATCCTCCAAAAATATATTAAAGTAAGCCTGCGAAGGGGACTTGAATGCGGGGCAGAATTTCAGGAAAACGATTGCAGGGGGTAGACTGGAATTGTCCTGAAAGCATAGGAAAAGAGGCAGAACATCGACAATGATGCACTTGGCCAAAAAGGGCGTATGCGTTTTTTCCTGAATATATTCAGGAAAAAACGCATACGCCCTTTTTGGCCAACCAAGCAAGCCAGTAAAGGAAATCTGCACTACAATGAAGTCTCACTGCCCCCCGGGCAAAAGGGCCATCTGAAAAAAGTGTAAAATCCAGAAAGGTAGGACAGGATATGGAGAACAGGGAGCCTTGTTATGCTGATTGGCAGGATGTAAATTGCCAGCAGCCAGCCTGGAGAAGTGTATGGTGTTTCCTGAAACACGTAAGAAACAAAGCAACACAGCCTATGGCACTTCCACTTATGGTCCTATAGCTTACGGAAATTAAAATCAAAAACAGACAGCCACCCCAATATTTGGGACGGCTGTGTTCACAAGAAGCTCGTCTACAGTACCAGGTAAATATCCCAGAAAGCAAAAAATGGATAAAGAAGTTGTGGCACGTACGTGCAATGCAATATCACTCAGCAATGAAATCTGTGTCATCAGGCCCGTAGCGGCATAGTGAGTGGATGCAGGTACGGTGATTCTACATGAACTACGTCACACAGAAAAAGAAACATCATAAGATATCACTAATACACGGAATGTAAACTTGACTACACATGAACTGAATTACAAAACAGAACAGGGTCTCAAATTTAGAAAACCAACTTGTGCTTGCTTATGGGGAAAGGTGCGTTGGGGTGCTGCATAAAACCAGAGACTGAAATTAGCACAGATAACTTTCCATAAGCCAAATATGTAATAGACAAGACCTACTCCTTGCTCAACGAAATGGACCCAACACCACATATTCAACGCCTAGGAATATACCTGACTAGGAAGAATCTTAAAACCCATGGATATATATGTCTCCGTAAGAGAATCAAGCGTGGGTACAGTGGCCGAAACGCAGCAGTGAAAATCCGATAAATCCCATTATCAACATAAATTTCGAAAACAAAACACAAAGACAGTGAAATAGAGAGCAATTCTTAAATAATTCACTCAGGGCATGTGATGCAACCGGGATTGGCCACATCTACACCCAGAGCAGGTTGAGACATAAGGCTGGACACTTCAGGCTGATAGCATTGGTGAGTTTCAGTGAGCAAATGCAGACCCTTTGAAGTCATACTGCATTGTACCTATTCCATGGTTCCCAACTCTTCAGGTTCAGGGATTCTTCCTCCAGCTAAAACATGCATGGGAAACCGACAGTATGGTCCACCGTGTGATTGGGAAACGATTTAAAATGCATCTCAGTTTTCGTATCCTGGTCCTCGGGTTCACCATTCCAGACGCTTTACTAACACTCTCCCTGCTTGGAGAGTCAGTGCCTTTAACCTCCTGTTTGGCACAGCTTGCAATTTCTGTGCAAGATGAACAGGAATAGGGACAGCCAATGAGAGACTAGCTATAGGTGTCTGGACGGGCAAATGTAACGCTCATTTCCCACCAGGAAGAGGAATTAACCAAAGGCTCAGTGTGCCCTGCTGGAAACAGATTAGGGCCTGAAGCAATCCTGCGGTTTTGTGCCCAGCTCACAAGAAAGCGAGTTGAAGAACGGAGCTCAGGGGCACTGTAATTCACAAACCTGCAGAGTTATAAATGACAGCTATCCTCCAAAAATATATTGAAGTAAGCCTGCGAAGGGGACTTGAAAGCGGGGCAGAATTTCAGGAAAACGATTGCAGGGGGTAGACTGGAATTGCCCTGAAAGCATAGGAAAAGAGGCACAACGACGACAATGATGCACTTGGCCAAAAAGGGCGTATGCG
The DNA here is from genome assembly GCF_963924675.1 of Phocoena phocoena. Classification (NCBI taxonomy): domain Eukaryota; kingdom Metazoa; phylum Chordata; class Mammalia; order Artiodactyla; family Phocoenidae; genus Phocoena; species Phocoena phocoena. The sequence goes on along the minus strand of NW_027077403.1, from coordinate 241,171 downwards.
TTTTTTCCTGAATATATTCAGGAAAAAACGCATACGCCCTTTCTGGCCAACCAAGCAAGCTTGTAAAAGAAATCTGCACTACAATGAAGTCTCACTGCCCACCGGGCAAAAGGGCCATCTGGAAAAAGTGTAAAATCCAGAAAGGTAGGACAGGATATGGAGAACAGGGAGCCTTGTTATGCTGATTGGCAGGATGTAAATTGCCAGCAGCCACCCTGGAGAAGTGTATGGTGTTTCCTGAAACACGTAAGAAACAAAGCAACACAGCCTATGGCACTTCCACTTATGGTCCTATAGCTTACGGAAATTAAAATCAAAAACAGACAGCCACCCCAATATTTGGGACGGCTGTGTTCACAAGAAGCTCGTCTACAGTATCAGGTAAATATCCCAGAAAGCAAAAAATGGATAAAGAAGTTGTGGCACGTACGTACAATGCAATATCACTCAGCAATGAAATCTGTGTCATCAGGCCCATAGCGGCATAGTGAGTGGATGCAGGTACGGTGATTCTACATGAACTACGTCACACAGAAAAAGAAATATCATAAGATATCACTAATACACGGAATGTAAACTTGACTACACATGAACTGAATTACAAAACAGAACAGGGTCTCAAATTTAGAAAACCAACTAGTGCTTGCTTATGGGGAAAGGTGCCTTGGGGTGCTGCATAAAACCAGAGACTGAAATTAGCACAGATAACATTCCATAAGCCAAATATGTAATAAAAAAGACCTACTCCTTGCTCAACGAAATGGACTCAACACCACATATTCAACGCCTAGGAATATACCTGACTAGGAAGAATCTTAAAACCCATGGATTTATATGTCTCCGTAAGAGAATCAAGCGTGTGTACAGCGGCCGAAACGCAGCAGTGAAAATACGATAAATCCCATTATCAAAATAAATTTCAAAAACAAAACACAAAGACAGTGAAATAGAGAGCAATTCTTAAATAATTCACTCAGGGCATGTGATGCAACCGGGATTGACCACATCTACACCCAGAGCTGGTTGAGACATAAGGCTGGACACTTCAGGCTGATAGCATTGGTGAGTTTCGGTGAGCAAATGCAGACCCTTTGAAGTCATACTGAATGGTACCCATTCCATGGGTCCCAACTCTCCAGGTTCAAGGGATGCTTCCTCCAGCTAAAACATGCATGGGAAACCCAGAGTATCATCCACCGTGTGATTGGGAAACGATTTAAAATGCATCTCAGTTTTCGTATCCTGGTCCTCGGGTTCACCATTCAAGATGCTTTACTAACACTCTCCCCGCTTGGAGAGTCAGTGCCTTTAACCTCCTGTTTGGCACAGCTTGCAATTTCTGTGCAAGATGAACAGGAATAGGGAGAACCAATGAGAGACTAGCTGTAGGTGTCTGCACGGGCAAATGTAACGCTCATTTCCTACCAGGAAGAGGAATTAACCAAAGGCTCAGTGAGCCCTGCCGGAAACAGATTAGGGCCTGAAGCAATCCTGCGGTTTTGTGCCCAGCTCACAAGAAAGCGAGTTGAAGAAAGGAGCTCAGGGGCACTGCAATTCACAAATCTGCAGAGTTATAAATGACAGCTATCCTCCAAAAATATATTGAAGTAAACATGCGAAGGGGACTTGAAAGCGGGGCAGAATTTCAGGAAAACGATTGCAGGGGGTAGACTGGAATTGCCCTGAAAGCATAGGAAAAGAGGCACAACGTCGACAATGATGCACTTGGTCAAAAAGTGCGTATGCGTTTTTTCCTGAATATATACAGGAAAAAACGCATACGCCCTTTTTGGCCAACCAAGCAAGCCTGTAAAGGAAATCTGCACTACAATGAAGTCTCACTGCGCCCCGGGCAAAAGGGCCATCAGAAAAAAGTGTAAAATCCAGAAAGGTAGGACAGGATATGGAGAACAGGGAGCCTTGTTATGCTGCTTGGCAGGATGTAAATTGCCAGCAGCCACCCTGGAGAAATGTATGGTATTTCCTGAAACACGTAAGAAACAAAGCAACACAGCCTATGGCACTTCCACTTATGGTCCTATAGCTTACGGAAATTAAAATCAAAAACAGACAGCCACCCCAATATTTGGGAAGGCTGTGTTCACAAGAAGCTCGTCTACAGTATCAGGTAAATATCCCAGAAAGCAAATAATGGATAAAGAAGTTGTGGCAAGTACGTACAATGCAATATCACTCAGCAATGAAATCTGTGTCATCAGGCCCGTAGCGGCATAGTGAGTGGATGCAGGTACGGTGATTCTACGTGAACTACGTCACACAGAAAAAGAAACATCATAAGATATCACTAATACACGGAATGTAAACTTGACTACACATGAACTGAATTACAAAACAGAACAGGGTCTCAAATTTAGAAAACCAACTAGTGCTTGCTTATGGGGAAAGGTGCGTTAGGGTGCTGCATAAAACCAGAGACTGAAATTAGCACAGATAACTTTCCATAAGCCAAATATGTAATAGACCAGACCTACTCCTTGTTCAACGAAATGGACCCAACACCACATATTCAACGCCTAGGAATACACCTGACTAGGAAGAATCTTAAAACCCATGGATATATATGTCTCCGTAAGAGAATCAAGCGTGTGTACAGCGGCATAAACGCAGCAGTGAAAATCCGATAAATCCCATTATCAAAATAAATTTCAAAAACAAAACACAAAGACAGTGAAATAGAGAGCAATTCTTAAATAATTCACTCAGGGCATGTGATGCAACCGGGGTTTAACACATCTACACCCAGAGCTGGTTGAGACATAAGGCTGGACACTTCCGGCTGAGAGCATTGGTGAGTTTCGGTGAGCAAATGCAGACCCTTTGAAGTCATACTGAATGGTACCCATTCCATGGGTCCCAACTCTCCAGGTTCAAGGGATGCTTCCTCCAGCTAAAACATGCATGGGAAACCCAGAGTATCGTCCACCGTGTGATTGGGAAACGATTTAAAATGCATCTCAGTTTTCGTATCCTGGTCCTCGGGTTCACCATTCCAGATGCTTTACTAACACTCTCCCCGCTTGGAGAGTCAGTGCCTGTAACCTCCTCTTTGGCACATCTTGCAATTTCTGTGCAAGATGAACAGGAATAGGGAGAACCAATGAGAGACTAGCTGTAGGTGTCTGCACGGGCAAATGTAACGCTCATTTCCCACCAGGAAGAGGAATTAACTAATGGCTCAGCGTGCCCTGCCGGAAACAGATTAGGGCCTGAAGCAATCCTGCAGTTTTGTGCCCAGCTCACAAGAAAGCGAGTTGAAGAAAGGAGCTCAGGGGCACTGTAATTCACAAACCTGCAGAGTTATAAATGACAGCTATCCTCCAAAAATATATTGAAGTAAGCCTGCGAAGGCAACTTGAAAGCGGGGCAGAATTTCAGGAAAACGATTGCAGGGGGTAGACTGGAATTGCCCTGAAAGCATAGGAAAAGAGGCACAACGTCGACAATGATGCACTTGGCCAAAAAGGGCGTATGCGTTTTTTCCTGAATATATTCAGGAAAAAACGCATACGCCCTTTTTGGCCAACCAAGCAAGACTGTAAAGGAAATCTGCACTATAATGAATTCTCACTGCCCCCCCGGGCAAAAGGGCCATCTGAATATAGTGTAAAATCCAGAAAGGTAGGACAGGATATGGAGAACAGGGAGCCTTGTTATACTGATTGGCAGGATGTAAATTGCCAGCAGCCACCCTGGAGAAGTGTATGGTGTTTCCTGAAACACGTAAGAAACAAAGCAACACAGCCTATGGCACTTCCACTTATGGTCCTATAGCTTACGGAAATTAAAATCAAAAACACAGAGCCACCCCAATATTTGGGACGGCTGTGTTCACAAGAAGCTCGTCTACAGTACCAGTTAAATATCCCAGAAAGCAAAAAATGGATAAAGAAGTAGTGTCACGTACGTGCAATGCAATATCACTCAGCAATGAAATCTGTGTCATCAGGCCCGTAGCGGCATAGTGAGTGGATGCCGGTACGGTGTTTCTACGTAAACTACGTCACACAGAAAAAGAAACATCATAAGATATCACTAATACACGGAATGTAAACTTGACTACACATGAACTGAATTACAAAACAGAACAGGGTCTCAAATTTAGAAAACCAACTAGTGGTTGCTTATGGGAAAATGTGCGTTGGGATGCTGCATAAAACCAGAGACTGAAATTAGCACAGATAACATTCCATAAGCCAAATATGTAATAAACAAGACCTACTCCTTGCTCAACGAAATGGACTCAACACCACATATTCAACGCCTAGGAATATACCTGACTAGGAAGAATCTTAAAACCCATGGATTTATATGTCTCTGTAAGAGAATCAAGCGTGTGTACAGCGGCCGAAACGCAGCAGTGAAAATCCGATAAATCCCATTATCAAAAATAAATTTCGAAAACAAAACACAAAGACAGTGAAATAGAGAGCAATTCTTAAATAATTCACTCAGGGCATGTGATGCAACCGGGATTTAACGCATCTACACCCAGAGCTGGTTGAGACATAAGGCTGGACACTTCAGGCTGATAGCATTGGTGAGTTTCGGTGAGCAAATGCAGACCATTTGAAGTCATACTGCATGGTACTCATTCCATGGGTCCCACTCTCCAGGTTCAAGGGATTCTTCCTCCAGCTAAAACATGCAATGGAAACCCAGAGTATCGTCCACCGTGTGATTGGGAAACGATTTAAAATGCATCTCAGTTTTCGTATCCTGGTCCTCGGGTTCACCATTCCAGATGCTTTACTAACACTCTCCCCGCTTGGAGAGTCAGTGCCTTTAACCTCCTGTTTGGCACAGCTTGCAATTTCTGTGCAAGATGAACAGGAATAGGGAGAACCAATGAGAGACTAGCTGTAGGTGTCTGCACGGGCAAATGTAATGCTCATTTCCCACCAGGAAGAGGAATTAACCAAAGGCTCAGCGTGCCCTGCCGGAAACAGATTAGGGCCTGAAGCAATCCTGCGGTTTTGTGCCCAGCTCACAAGAAAGCGAGTTGAAGAAAGGAGCTCAGGGGCACTGTAATTCACAAACCTGCAGAGTTCTAAATGACAGCTATCCTCCAAAAATATATTGAAGTAAACCTGCAAAGGGGCTTGAAAGCGGGGCAGAATTTCAGGAAAACGATTGCAGGGGGTAGACTGGAATTGCCCTGAAAGCATAGGAAAAGAGGCACAACGTCGACAATGATGCACTTGGTCAAAAAGGGCGTATGTGTTTTTTCCTGAATATATTCAGGAAAAAACGCATACGCCCTTTTTGGCCAACCAAGCAAGCCTGTAAAGGAAATCTGCACTACAATGAAGTCTCACTGCCCCCCGGGCAAAAGGGCCATCTGAAAAAAGTGTAAAATCCAGAAAGGTAGCACAGGATATGGAGAACAGGGAGCCTTGTTATGCTGATTGGCAGGATGTAAATTGCCAGCAGCCACCCTGGAGAAGTGTATGGTGTTTCCTGAAACACGTAAGAAACAAAGCAACACAGCCTATGGCACTTCCACTTATGGTCCTATAGCTTACGGAAATTAAAATCAAAAACAGACAGCCACCCCAATATTTGGGACGGCTGTGTTCACAAGAAGCTCGTCTACAGTATCACGTAAATATCCCAGAAAGCAAATAATGGATAAAGATGTTGTGGCAAGTACGTACAATGCAATATCACTCAGCAATGAAATCTGTGTCATCAGGCCCGTAGCGGCATAGTGAGTGGATGCAGGTACGGTGATTCTACGTGAACTACGTCACACAGAAAAAGAAACATCATAAGATATCACTAATACACGGAATGTAAACTTGACTACACATGAACTGAATTACAAAACAGAACAGGGTCTCAAATTAAGAAAACCAACTAGTGCTTGCTTATGGGGAAAGGTGCGTTGGGGTGCTGCATAAAACCAGAGACTGAAATTAGCACAGATAACTTTCCATAAGCCAAATATGTAATAGACAAGACCTACTCCTTGTTCAACGAAATGGACCCAACACCACATATTCAACGTCTAGGAATATACCTGACAAGGAAGAATCTTAAAACCCATGGATATATATGTCTCCGTAAGAGAATCAAGCATGTGTACAGTGGCATAAACGCAGCAGTGAAAATCCGATAAATCCCATTATCAAAATAAATTTCAAAAAAAAAACACAAAGACAGTGAAATAGAGAGCAATTCTTAAATAATTCACTCAGGGCATGTGATGCAACCGGGATTTAACGCATCTACACCCAGAGCTGGTTGAGACATAAGGCTGGACACTTCAGGCTGATAGCATTGGTGAGTTTCGGTGAGCAAATGCAGACCATTTGAAGTCATACTGCATGGTACTCATTCCATGGGTCCCACACTCCAGGTTCAAGGGATTCTTCCTCCAGCTAAAACATGCATGGGAATCCCAGAGTATCGTCCACCGTGTGATTGGGAAACGATTTAAAATGCATCTCAGTTTTCGTATCCTGGTCCTCGGGTTCACCATTCCAGCTGCTTTACTAACACTCTCCCTGCTTGGAGAGTCAGTGCCTTTAACCTCCTGTTCGGCACAGCTTACAATTTCTGTGCAAGATGAACAGGAATAGGGAGAACCAATGAGAGACTAGCTGTAGGTGTCTGCACGGGCAAATGTAACGCTCATTTCCCACCAGGAAGAGGAATTAACCAAAGTCTCAGCGTGCCCTGCCGGAAACAGATTAGGGCCTGAAGCAATCCTGCGGTTTTCTGCCCAGCTCACAAGAAAGCGAGTTGAAGAAAGGAGCTCAGGGGCACTGTAATTCACAAACCTGCAGAGTTATAAATGACAGCTATCCTCCAAAAATATATTGAAGTAAGCCTGCGAAGGGGACTTGAAAGCGGGGCAGAATTTCAGGAAAACGATTGCAGGGGGTAGACTGGAATTGCCCTGAAAGCATAGGAAAAGAGGCACAACGTCGACAATGATGCACTTGGCCAAAAAGGGCGTATGCCTTTTTTCCTGAATATATTCAGGAAAAAACGCATACGCCCTTTTTGGCCAACCAAGCAAGCCTGTAAAGGAAATCTGCACTACAATGAAATCTCACTGCCCCCCCCCGGGCAAAAGGGCCATCTGAATATAGTGTAAAATCCAGAAAGGTAGGACAGGATATGGAGAACAGGGAGCCTTGTTATGCTGATTGGCAGGATGTAAATTACCAGCAGCCACCCTGGAGAAGTGTATGGTGTTTCCTGAAACACGTAAGAAACAAAGCAACACAGCCTATGGCACTTCCACTTATGGTCCTATAGCTTACGGAAATTAAAATGAAAAACACACAGCCACCCCAATATTTGGGACGGCTGTGTTCACAAGAAGCTCGTCTACAGTACCAGGTAAATATCCCAGAAAGCAAATAATGGATAAAGAAGTTGTGGCACGTACGTACAATGCAATATCACTCAGCAATGAAATCTGTGTCATCAGGCCCGTAGCGGCATAGTGAGTGGATGCAGGTACGGTGATTCTACGTGAACTACGTCACACAGAAAAAGAAACATCATAAGATATCACTAATACACGGAATGTAAACTTGACTACACATGAACAGAATTACAAAACAGAACAGGGTCTCAAATTTAGAAAACCAACTAGTGCTTGCTTATGGGGAAAGGTGCGTTGGGGTGCTGCATAAAACCAGAGACTGAAATTAGCACAGATAACTTTCCATAAGCCAAATATGTAATAGACAAGACCTACTCCTTGTTCAACGAAATGGACCCAACACCACATATTCAACGCCTAGGAATACACCTGACTAGGAAGAATCTTAAAACCCATGGATATATATGTCTCCGTAAGAGAATCAAGCGTGTGTACAGCGGCCGAAACGCAGCAGTGAAAATACGATAAATCCCATTATCAAAATAAATTTCAAAAACAAAACACAAAGACAGTGAAATAGAGAGCAATTCTTAAATAATTCACTCAGGGCATGTGATGCAACCGGGATTGACCACATCTACACCCAGAGCTGTTTGAGACATAAGGCTGGACACTTCAGGCTGATAGCATTGGTGAGTTTCGGTGAGCAAATGCAGACCCTTTGAAGTCATACTGAATGGTACCCATTCCATGGGTCCCAACTCTCCAGGTTCAAGGGATGCTTCCTCCAGCTAAAACATGCATGGGAAACCCAGAGTATCATCCACCGTGTGATTGGGAAACGATTTAAAATGCATCTCAGTTTTCGTATCCTGGTCCTCGGGTTCACCATTCAAGATGCTTTACTAACACTCTCCCCGCTTGGAGAGTCAGTGCCTTTAACCTCCTGTTTGGCACAGCTTGCAATTTCTGTGCAAGATGAACAGGAATAGGGAGAACCAATGAGAGACTAGCTGTAGGTGTCTGCACGGGCAAATGTAACGCTCATTTCCTACCAGGAAGAGGAATTAACCAAAGGCTCAGTGAGCCCTGCCGGAAACAGATTAGGGCCTGAAGCAATCCTGCGGTTTTGTGCCCAGCTCACAAGAAAGCGAGTTGAAGAAAGGAGCTCAGGGGCACTGCAATTCACAAATCTGCAGAGTTATAAATGACAGCTATCCTCCAAAAATATATTGAAGTAAACATGCGAAGGGGACTTGAAAGCGGGGCAGAATTTCAGGAAAACGATTGCAGGGGGTAGACTGGAATTGCCCTGAAAGCATAGGAAAAGAGGCACAACGTCGACAATGATGCACTTGGTCAAAAAGTGCGTATGCGTTTTTTCCTGAATATATACAGGAAAAAACGCATACGCCCTTTTTGGCCAACCAAGCAAGCCTGTAAAGGAAATCTGCACTACAATGAAGTCTCACTGCCCCCCGGGCAAAAGGGCCATCTGAAAAAAGTGTAAAATCCAGAAAGGTAGGACAGGATATGGAGAACAGGGAGCCTTGTTATGCTGCTTGGCAGGATGTAAATTGCCAGCAGCCACCCTGGAGAAATGTATGGTATTTCCTGAAACACGTAAGAAACAAAGCAACACAGCCTATGGCACTTCCACTTATGGTCCTATAGCTTACGGAAATTAAAATCAAAAACAGACAGCCACCCCAATATTTGGGAAGGCTGTGTTCACAAGAAGCTCGTCTACAGTATCAGGTAAATATCCCAGAAAGCAAATAATGGATAAAGAAGTTGTGGCAAGTACGTACAATGCAATATCACTCAGCAATGAAATCTGTGTCATCAGGCCCGTAGCGGCATAGTGAGTGGATGCAGGTACGGTGATTCTACGTGAACTACGTCACACAGAAAAAGAAACATCATAAGATATCACTAATACACGGAATGTAAACTTGACTACACATGAACTGAATTACAAAACAGAACAGGGTCTCAAATTTAGAAAACCAACTAGTGCTTGCTTATGGGGAAAGGTGCGTTAGGGTGCTGCATAAAACCAGAGACTGAAATTAGCACAGATAACTTTCCATAAGCCAAATATGTAATAGACCAGACCTACTCCTTGTTCAACGAAATGGACCCAACACCACATATTCAACGCCTAGGAATACACCTGACTAGGAAGAATCTTAAAACCCATGGATATATATGTCTCCGTAAGAGAATCAAGCGTGTGTACAGCGGCATAAACGCAGCAGTGAAAATCCGATAAATCCCATTATCAAAATAAATTTCAAAAACAAAACACAAAGACAGTGAAATAGAGAGCAATTCTTAAATAATTCACTCAGGGCATGTGATGCAACCGGGGTTTAACACATCTACACCCAGAGCTGGTTGAGACATAAGGCTGGACACTTCCGGCTGAGAGCATTGGTGAGTTTCGGTGAGCAAATGCAGACCCTTTGAAGTCATACTGAATGGTACCCATTCCATGGGTCCCAACTCTCCAGGTTCAAGGGATGCTTCCTCCAGCTAAAACATGCATGGGAAACCCAGAGTATCGTCCACCGTGTGATTGGGAAACGATTTAAAATGCATCTCAGTTTTCGTATCCTGGTCCTCGGGTTCACCATTCCAGATGCTTTACTAACACTCTCCCCGCTTGGAGAGTCAGTGCCTGTAACCTCCTCTTTGGCACATCTTGCAATTTCTGTGCAAGATGAACAGGAATAGGGAGAACCAATGAGAGACTAGCTGTAGGTGTCTGCACGGGCAAATGTAACGCTCATTTCCCACCAGGAAGAGGAATTAACTAATGGCTCAGCGTGCCCTGCCGGAAACAGATTAGGGCCTGAAGCAATCCTGCAGTTTTGTGCCCAGCTCACAAGAAAGCGAGTTGAAGAAAGGAGCTCAGGGGCACTGTAATTCACAAACCTGCAGAGTTATAAATGACAGCTATCCTCCAAAAATATATTGAAGTAAGCCTGCGAAGGCAACTTGAAAGCGGGGCAGAATTTCAGGAAAACGATTGCAGGGGGTAGACTGGAATTGCCCTGAAAGCATAGGAAAAGAGGCACAACGTCGACAATGATGCACTTGGCCAAAAAGGGCGTATGCGTTTTTTCCTGAATATATTCAGGAAAAAACGCATACGCCCTTTTTGGCCAACCAAGCAAGACTGTAAAGGAAATCTGCACTATAATGAATTCTCACTGCCCCCCCGGGCAAAAGGGCCATCTGAATATAGTGTAAAATCCAGAAAGGTAGGACAGGATATGGAGAACAGGGAGCCTTGTTATACTGATTGGCAGGATGTAAATTGCCAGCAGCCACCCTGGAGAAGTGTATGGTGTTTCCTGAAACACGTAAGAAACAAAGCAACACAGCCTATGGCACTTCCACTTATGGTCCTATAGCTTACGGAAATTAAAATCAAAAACACAGAGCCACCCCAATATTTGGGACGGCTGTGTTCACAAGAAGCTCGTCTACAGTACCAGGTAAATATCCCAGAAAGCAAAAAATGGATAAAGAAGTAGTGTCACGTACGTGCAATGCAATATCACTCAGCAATGAAATCTGTGTCATCAGGCCCGTAGCGGCATAGTGAGTGGATGCAGGTACGGTGTTTCTACGTAAACTACGTCACACAGAAAAAGAAACATCATAAGATATCACTAATACACGGAATGTAAACTTGACTACACATGAACTGAATTACAAAACAGAACAGGGTCTCAAATTTAGAAAACCAACTAGTGGTTGCTTATGGGAAAATGTGCGTTGGGATGCTGCATAAAACCAGAGACTGAAATTAGCACAGATAACATTCCATAAGCCAAATATGTAATAAACAAGACCTACTCCTTGCTCAACGAAATGGACTCAACACCACATATTCAACGCCTAGGAATATACCTGACTAGGAAGAATCTTAAAACCCATGGATTTATATGTCTCTGTAAGAGAATCAAGCGTGTGTACAGCGGCCGAAACGCAGCAGTGAAAATCCGATAAATCCCATTATCAAAAATAAATTTCGAAAACAAAACACAAAGACAGTGAAATAGAGAGCAATTCTTAAATAATTCACTCAGGGCATGTGATGCAACCGGGATTTAACGCATCTACACCCAGAGCTGGTTGAGACATAAGGCTGGACACTTCAGGCTGATAGCATTGGTGAGTTTCGGTGAGCAAATGCAGACCATTTGAAGTCATACTGCATGGTACTCATTCCATGGGTCCCACTCTCCAGGTTCAAGGGATTCTTCCTCCAGCTAAAACATGCATGGGAAACCCAGAGTATCGTCCACCGTGTGATTGGGAAACGATTTAAAATGCATCTCAGTTTTCGTATCCTGGTCCTCGGGTTCACCATTCCAGATGCTTTACTAACACTCTCCCCGCTTGGAGAGTCAGTGCCTTTAACCTCCTGTTTGGCACAGCTTGCAATTTCTGTGCAAGATGAACAGGAATAGGGAGAACCAATGAGAGACTAGCTGTAGGTGTCTGCACGGGCAAATGTAATGCTCATTTCCCACCAGGAAGAGGAATTAACCAAAGGCTCAGCGTGCCCTGCCGGAAACAGATTAGGGCCTGAAGCAATCCTGCGGTTTTGTGCCCAGCTCACAAGAAAGCGAGTTGAAGAAAGGAGCTCAGGGGCACTGTAATTCACAAACCTGCAGAGTTCTAAATGACAGCTATCCTCCAAAAATATATTGAAGTAAACCTGCAAAGGGGCTTGAAAGCGGGGAAGAATTTCAGGAAAACGATTGCAGGGGGTAGACTGGAATTGCCCTGAAAGCATAGGAAAAGAGGCACAACGTCGACAATGATGCACTTGGTCAAAAAGGGCGTATGCGTTTTTTCCTGAATATATTCAGGAAAAAACGCATACGCCCTTTTTGGCCAACCAAGCAAGCCTGTAAAGGAAATCTGCACTACAATGAAGTCTCACTGCCCCCCGGGCAAAAGGGCCATCTGAAAAAAGTGTAAAATCCAGAAAGGTAGCACAGGATATGGAGAACAGGGAGCCTTGTTATGCTGATTGGCAGGATGTAAATTGCCAGCAGCCACCCTGGAGAAGTGTATGGTGTTTCCTGAAACACGTAAGAAACAAAGCAACACAGCCTATGGCACTTCCACTTATGGTCCTATAGCTTACGGAAATTAAAATCAAAAACAGACAGCCACCCCAATATTTGGGACGGCTGTGTTCACAAGAAGCTCGTCTACAGTATCACGTAAATATCCCAGAAAGCAAATAATGGATAAAGATGTTGTGGCAAGTACGTACAATGCAATATCACTCAGCAATGAAATCTGTGTCATCAGGCCCGTAGCAGCATAGTGAGTGGATGCAGGTACGGTGATTCTACGTGAACTACGTCACACAGAAAAAGAAACATCATAAGATATCACTAATACACGGAATGTAAACTTGACTACACATGAACTGAATTACAAAACAGAACAGGGTCTCAAATTAAGAAAACCAACTAGTGCTTGCTTATGGGGAAAGGTGCGTTGGGGTGCTGCATAAAACCAGAGACTGAAATTAGCACAGATAACTTTCCATAAGCCAAATATGTAATAGACAAGACCTACTCCTTGTTCAACGAAATGGACCCAACACCACATATTCAACGTCTAGGAATATACCTGACAAGGAAGAATCTTAAAACCCATGGATATATATGTCTCCGTAAGAGAATCAAGCATGTGTACAGTGGCATAAACGCAGCAGTGAAAATCCGATAAATCCCATTATCAAAATAAATTTCAAAAAAAAAAACACAAAGACAGTGAAATAGAGAGCAATTCTTAAATAATTCACTCAGGGCATGTGATGCAACCGGGATTTAACGCATCTACACCCAGAGCTGGTTGAGACATAAGGCTGGACACTTCAGGCTGATAGCATTGGTGAGTTTCGGTGAGCAAATGCAGACCATTTGAAGTCATACTGCATGGTACTCATTCCATGGGTCCCACACTCCAGGTTCAAGGGATTCTTCCTCCAGCTAAAACATGCATGGGAATCCCAGAGTATCGTCCACCGTGTGATTGGGAAACGATTTAAAATGCATCTCAGTTTTCGTATCCTGGTCCTCGGGTTCACCATTCCAGCTGCTTTACTAACACTCTCCCTGCTTGGAGAGTCAGTACCTTTAACCTCCTGTTCGGCACAGCTTACAATTTCTGTGCAAGATGAACAGGAATAGGGAGAACCAATGAGAGACTAGCTGTAGGTGTCTGCACGGGCAAATGTAACGCTCATTTCCCACCAGGAAGAGGAATTAACCAAAGTCTCAGCGTGCCCTGCCGGAAACAGATTAGGGCCTGAAGCAATCCTGCGGTTTTCTGCCCAGCTCACAAGAAAGCGAGTTGAAGAAAGGAGCTCAGGGGCACTGTAATTCACAAACCTGCAGAGTTATAAATGACAGCTATCCTCCAAAAATATATTGAAGTAAGCCTGCGAAGGCAACTTGAAAGCGGGGCAGAATTTCAGGAAAACGATTGCAGGGGGTAGACTGGAATTGCCCTGAAAGCATAGGAAAAGAGGCACAACGTCGACAATGATGCACTTGGCCAAAAAGGGCGTATGCGTTTTTTCCTGAATATATTCAGGAAAAAACGCATACGCCCTTTTTGGCCAACCAAGCAAGCCTGTAAAGGAAATCTGCACTACAATGAAATCTCACTGCCCCCCCGGGCAAAAGGGCCATCTGAATATAGTGTAAAATCCAGAAAGGTAGGACAGGATATGGAGAACAGGGAGCCTTGTTATGCTGATTGGCAGGATGTAAATTGCCAGCAGCCACCCTGGAGAAGTGTATGGTGTTTCCTGAAACACGTAAGAAACAAAGCAACACAGCCTATGGCACTTCCACTTATGGTCCTATAGCTTACGGAAATTAAAATGAAAAACACACAGCCACCCCAATATTTGGGACGGCTGTGTTCACAAGAAGCTCGTCTACAGTACCAGGTAAATATCCCAGAAAGCAAAAAATGGATAAAGAAGTTGTGGCACGTACATACAATGCAATATCACTCAGCAATGAAATCTGTGTCATCTGGCCCGTAGCGGCATAGTGAGTGGATGCAGGTACGGTGATTCTACGTGAACTACGTCACACAGAAAAAGAAACATCATAAGATATCACTAATACACGGAAAGTAAACTTGACTACACATGAACTGAATTACAAAACAGAACAGGGTCTCAAATTTAGAAAACCAACTAGTGCTTCCTTATGGGGAAAGGTGCGCTGGGGTGCTGCATAAAACCAGAGACTGAAATTAGCACAGATAAGTTTCCATAAGCCAAATATGTAATACACAAGACCTATTCCTTGCTCAACGAAATGGACCGAACACCACATATTCAACGCCTAGGAATATACCTGACAAGGAAGAATCTTAAAACCCATGGATTTATATGTCTCTGTAAGAGAATCAAGCGTGTGTACAGCGGCCGAAACGCAGCAATGAAAATCCGATAAATCCCATTATCAAAATAAATTTCGAAAACAAAACACAAAGACAGTGAAATAGAGAGCAATTCTTAAATAATTCACTCAGGGCATGTGATGCAACTGGGATTGGCCACATCTACACCCAGAGCAGGTTGAGACATAAGGCTGGACACTTCAGGCTGATAGCATTGGTGAGTTTCGGTGAGCAAATGCAGACCCTTTGAAGTCATACTGCATGGTAACCATTCCATGGGTCCCAACTCTCCAGGTTCAAGGGATTCTTCCTCCAGCTAAAACATGCATGGAAAACCCAGAGTATCGTCCACCGTGTGATTGGGAAACGATTTAAAATGCATCTCAGTTTTCGTATCCTGGTCCTCGGGTTCACCATTCCAGATGCTTTACTAACACTCTCCCTGCTTGGAGAGTCAGTGCCTTTAACCTCCTGTTTGGCACAGCTTGCAATTTCTGTGCAAATGAACAGGAATAGGGAGAACCAATGAGAGACTAGCTATAGGTGTCTGCACGGGCAAATATAAGGCTCATTTCACACCAGGAAGAGGAATTAACCAAAGGCTCAGCGTGCCCTGCCGGAAACACATTGGGGCCTGAAGCAATCCTGCGGTTTTGTGCCCAGCTCACAAGAAAGCGAGTTGAAGAAAGGAGCTCACGGGCACTGTAATTCACAAACCTGCAGAGTTATAAATGACAGCTATCCTCCAAAAATATATTGAAGTAAGCCTGCAAAGGGGACTTGAAAGCAGGGCAGAAATTCAGGAAAACGATTGAAGGGTTAAACTGGAATTGCACTTAAAGAATAGGAAAAGAGGCAGAACGTCAATAATGATGCACTTGTCCAAAAAGTGCGGATGCTTTTTTCCCTAAATATATTCAGGAAAAAACGCATACGCACTTTTTGGCCAACCAAGCAATCTTGTAAATAAACCTGCACTACAATGAAGTCTCAGTGCCCCCCAGGGCAAAAGGGCCATTTAAAAAAATTGTAAAATCCAGAAACGGAGGACAGGCAATGGAAAACAGGGATCCTTATTATGCTGATGCATATGATGTAAATTGCCGACAGCCATTCTTGAGAAGTGTTATGTGTTTCCTGAAACACGTAAGAAACAAAGCAACACAGCCTATGGCACTTCCACTTATGGTCCTACAGCTTAGGGAAATTAAAATCAAAAACACCCAGCCACCTCAAAGTTTGGGACCTCTCTGTTCCCAAGAACCTCGTTTACAGTACCAGGTAAATATCTCAGAGAGCAAACAATGGATAAAGAAGTTGTGGTACGTACGTACAATGGAATATCACTCAGCAATGAAATCTGTGTCATCAGGCCCGTAGCGGCATAGTGAGTGGATTCAGGTATGGTGATTCTACGTGAAAACAGTCACACATAAAAAGAAACATTATAAAATATCACTAATACACAGTATGTAAACTTGACTACACATGAACTGAATTACAAAACAGAACAGTCTCAAATTTAGAAAACCAACTTGTGCTTTCTTATGGAGAAAGGTGCGTTGGAGTGCTGCATTAAACCAGAGACTGAAATTAGCACAGATACCGTTCCATAAGCCAAATACGTAATAGACAAGACCTACTCCTTGCTCAACGAAATGGACTCAACACCACATATTCAACGCCTAGGAATATACCTGACTAGGAAGAATCTTAAAACCCGTGGATATTTATGTCTCCGTAAGAGAATCAAGAGTGTGTACAGCGGCATTAACGCAGCAGTGAAAATCCGATAAATCCCAGTGTCAAAAAAAAATTTCAAAAACAAAACACAATGACAGTGAAATAGAGAGCAATTCTTAAATAACTCGCACAGGGCATGTGATGCAACCTGGTTTACCACATCTACACCCAGAGCTGGGTGAGAGATAAGGCTGGATCCTTTGGGCTGATAGCATTGGTGAGGTTCAGTGAGCAAATGCAGACCCTTTGATGTCATACTGCCTGGTACCCATTCCATGGTTCCCAACTCTCCAGGGTCAAGGGATTCTTCCTTCTGCTAAAATTTGCATGGGAAACCCAGAGTATGCTCCACCGTGTGACTGGGAAACCTTTTTACATGCATGTCTGATTTCGTCCCCTGGTACTCAGGTTCACCATTCCAGACCCTTTTCTTACACTCTCCCCATTTGGAGAGTCAGTGCCTTTAACCTCCTGTTTGGCACTGTTTGCAATTTCTGCACAAGATGAACAGGAATACGGAGAACCAATGGGAGACTATCTGTAGGTGTGTGCACGGGCAAATATTTTTTTTAACATCTTTATTGGGGTATAATTGCTTTACAATGGTGTGTTAGTTTTTGCTTTATAACAAAGTGAATCAGCTATACATATACATATGCTCCCTGTGTCTTCCCTCTTGTGTCTCCCTCCCTCCCTCTCTCCCCCTTCCACCCCTCCAGGCTGTCCCAACGTCCCGAGCTAATATCCCTGTGCCTTGCGGCTGCTTCCCCCTTGCTATCTACCTTACTACATTTGTTAGTGTGTATATGTCCATGACTCTCTCACGCCCTGTCAAAACTCACCATTCCCCCTCCCCATATCCTCAATTCCGTTCTCCAGTAGGTCTGCGCCTCTATTCCTGTCTTATCCCTAGGTTCTTCATGACATTTTTTCCCTTTAAATTCCATATATATGTGTTAGCATACGCTATTTGTCTTTTTCTTTCTGACTTACTTCACTCTGTATGACAGACTCTAGGTCTATCCATCTCATTACAAATAACTCAGTTTCATTTCTTTTTAAGGCTGAGTAATATTCCATTGTGTATATGTGCCACATCTTCTTTATCCATTCGTCCGATGATGGGCGCTTAGGTTCTTTCCATCTCCGGGTTATTGTAAATAGAGCTGCAATGAACATTTTGGTACATGACTCTTTTTGAATTTTGGTTTTCTCAGGGTATATGCCCAGTATGCACGGGCAATTTTAACACTCATTTCCCAACAGGAAAAGGAATTAACCAAAGGCTCAGCATGCCGTGCTGGAACAAGATTAGGGCCTGAAGCAATCCTGCGGTTTTGTGGCCAGCTCACAAGAAAGCGAGTTGAGGAAAGGAGCTCAGGGGCACTGTCATTCACATACCTGCAGACTTATAAATGACAGAAATCGTACAAAAATATATTGAATTAAGGCTGCGAAGAGGACTTGAAAGTGAGGCAGAATTGCTGGAATCCGATTTCAAGAGGTAGACGTGAATTGCTCTGAAAGCATAAGAGAAGTGGCAGAACCTCGTCAATGAAGCACTTGGCCAAAAAGGGCATATGCATTTTTTCCAAGGCCATCATTCACGGGAGTAGGAGGCTCCCAGCATGCTCCAGTGGCCAACAGAGGGCCCACGTCGCCAAGGCGATGTGAGCTAGCCAGGCAGGAGTGACCTGACATCAGAGGGCCCACCTCACAGAATGGTAGGGAACCCAGCCAGGATCAGACTCTCCCCAGAGGGCCCACATCACCAAGGTGATGGGAACCAGGCAGGAGTGACCTCACACCCGCGGGGCCACATCATCAAAAGTTGAGGTACCCAGCACATGTGGCCTCAAACCAGAGGACCCACATCACCATGGGTTTCGGAGTGAGGCAGGCAGGATTAACCTCACAACACACGTCCCATTGTATACAAAAGGTGTGGAAACCAGCAGTTGGATCTTCCTAGCAGGCGGCCCAGAGCACTGAGGCTATGAGATCCAGGCCGGCATGAACTCACAACAGAGGGCCCTCATTGTGATTCTGTAAACAACCCAGCCGTTGTGACCTCAGAGCAGAAGGCCCACATCCCCATGGGGAAGGGAAACAAGCAGGAGTGTCATCGCAAGAGTGGGCACACATGAAAAAATGTGGGGAGCCCAGCAATTAGTGCCTGATGCCAGAGAGCCCTCATCACCGAGGGGCGGTGGCTCCCAGCCAGCTCCGACTGCTACCAGAGGGGCGACGTCGCCAATGCGGAGTGCGACAACCAGGCAGGAGTGACCTCAGAGCAGAGGGTCAACCTCACAGAAGTGTGAAGAACCAAAGAGGATCAGATTCTCACCAGAGGGCCCACATCACCAAGGGAATGGGAACCAGGCAGGAGTGTCCTCACACTAGTGGGGCCACATCACCGAAAAGTGAGGGACCCAGCACACGTGGCCTCAAACCAGAGGACACACATCACAAGGGAGCTGGGATTGAGGCAGGCAGGAGGAGCCTCAAAACAGAGGGACCATAGAATTAAAGAGGTGAAGAATCCCGCAGTTGGAACCTCCCAGCAGGTGGCCAGGAGCAGCGAGACTATGGGATCCAGGCCGGAGTGATCTCACACCAGAGGGCCGTCATCATGAAACTGTGAGCAACCTAGGCGTTGGGATCTCAGAGCAGAAGGCCCACATTCCCATGGGGTTGGGAACCTGTCAGAAGTGTACTCGCACCACAGGGCACACAGCAGAGAATTTAGGGAACCCAGGAGTTAGGGCCTGACGCCAGAGGGCCCTCATTACCAAGGGGAGGAGACTCCAATCAGGCACCAACACCCAACTGAGGTCCCACGTCGCCAAGGTGACGTGTGACAGCCAGGTAGGAGTGACCTCACCGCAGAGGGCCTACCTCACAGAAGGGTGAGGAACACAGCCAGGATAAGACTCTCACCAGAGGGCCCACATCACCAAGGTGATCAGAACCAGGCAGGAGAGTCTTCACACCAGTGTGGCCACATCATAGAAAGGTGAGGAACCCAGCACATGTGGCCTAAACCAGAAGACCCACATCTCCAAGGGGCTCGGAATGAGGCAGGCAGGAGTAGCCTCACAACACAGGGCCCATAGAATAAAACAGCTGAGGAATCCAGCAATGGGAACCTCCCAGCAGGCGGCCAAGAGCACCAAGTCTATGCGATTCAGGCCGCAGTAAACTCACAGCAGAGGGTCCACATCATGAAACTGCGAGCAACCCAGCCATTTGGACCTCAGAGCAGAAGGTCCACATCCCCAAGGTGTTGGGAGCATGGCAGGAGTGTCCTCGCACCACTTAGCACATATCAGAAAATGTGGGTACCCAGCAGTTAGGGCCTGACGCCAGAGGGCCCTCATCACTGAGGGGAGGAGGTTCCCAGCATGTTCCAACTACCACAAGAGGGCCCACGTCGCCAAGGCGGGGTGTGCCAGCCAGGCAGGAGTGACCTCACAGCAGACGGCCCACCTCAAAGAAGTGTGAGGAACCCAACCAGGATCAGACTCTCACCAGAGGGCCCATATCACCAAGGGGACGGGAACAAGGCACGAGTGTCCTCACACCAGTGGGGCCACATCACTAAAAGATGAGGAAACTGGCACATGTGGCCACAAACCAGAGGACCTACATCACCAAGGGGCTGGGAGTGACACAGGCAGGAGGAGCCTCCCAACACAGGGCCCAAAGAATAAAAAAGGTGAGGAACCCAGCAGTTGGAACTTCCCAGCAGGCGGCCCAGAGTACAGAGGCTATGGGATCTAGGAATGAGTGAACTAACACCAGAGAGCTAACATCAGGAAACTGTGAGCAACCCAGTCGTTGGAACCTCAGAGCAGAAGGCCCATATCGCCATGGGGATGGGAACATTTCACGAGTGTCCTGGCATCACTGGGCTCACATCAGAAAACCTGGGGAGCCCAGCAGTTAGAGCCTGATGCCAGAGGGACCTCATCACCGAGGATAGGAGTCTCCAAAAGGATCCAACTGCCACCAGAGGGCCGACGTCACCAAGGCAATGGGAGCAAGCCAGGCAGGAGTTACCTCAGAGCACAGGGCCCACCTCACAGAATGGTAAGGAACCCAGCCAGGATCAGACTCTCACCAGAGGGGCCACATCACCAAGGGGCTGGGAAACAGGCACGAGTGTCCTCACACCATTGGGGCCACATCATCGAAAGGTGAGGGACCCAGCACACGTGGCCTCACACCAGAGGACACACATCACAACGGGGCTGGGATTGAGGCAGGCAGGAGGAGCCTCAAAACAGAGGGCCCATAGAATAAAAAAGGTGAGGAATCCCGCAGTTGGAACCTCCCAGCAGGTGCCCAGGAGCAGCAAGCCTATGGGATCTAGGCCGGAATGAACGCACATCAGAGGGCCCTCATCATGAAACTGTGAGCACCCCAGCCGTTGGGACCTCAGAGCAGAAGGCCCAAATTCCCATGGGGTTGGGAACCTGACAGGAGTGTACTCGCACCACAGGTCGCACATCTGCAAATTTTGGGAGCTCAGGAGTTAGGGTCTGACGCAAGAGGGCCCTCATTACCGAGGGATGGAGACTCGCAGCAGACACCAACTCCCAACTGAGGGCCCACGTCACCAAGGTGATGTGTGCCAGCCAGGCAGGAGTGACCTCACCGCAGAGGGCCTACCTCACAGAAGGGTGAGGAAACCAGCCAGGATAAGACTCTCACCAGAGGGCCCACATCACCAAGGGGATCAGAACCAGGCAGGAGGGTCCTCACACCAGTGTGGCCACATTATAGAAAGGTGAGGAACCCAGAACATGTGGCCTAAAACAGGGGACCCACATCTCCAAGGGGCTAGGAGTGAGGCAAGCAGGAGTATCCTCACAAAACAGAGCCCACAGAATAAAAGTTGTGAGGAATCCAGCAGTTGGAACCAGCCAGTAGGCCGCCCAGAGCACAGAGTCTATGGGATCCAGGCCACAGCAAACTCACAGCAGAGGTCCCACATCATGAAACTGTGAGCAACCCAGCGGATGGGACCTCAGAGCAGAAGGCCCACATCCCTATGGGGATGGGAACCTGACAGGAGTGTCCTCGGCCCACTTCCACGAATCAGAAAATGTGGGAACCCAGCAGTTAGGACCTGAGGCCAGAGGACCCTCATCACCGAGGGGAGGAGGCTCCCAGCAGGCTCCAACTGCCACCATAAGGCCGATGTCACCAAGGCACGGTGTGCCAACCAGGCAGGAGTGACCTCAGAGCAGAAAGCCCACCTCACAGAAGTGTGAGGAACCCAACAAGGATCAGACTGTCACCAGAGGGCCAACATCACCAAGGGAATGGGAACCAGGCAGGAGTGTCCTCACACCAGTGGGGCTACATCACCATAATTTGAGGGACCCAGCACACGTGGCCTCAAACCTGAGGACACACATCACTAAGGGGCTTGGAGTGAGGCAGGCCAGAGGATCCTCAAAACAGAGGGACCATAGAATAAAAAAGGTGAGGAATCCCACAGTTGGAACCTCCGGCACGCAGCCAGGAGCAGCGAGGCTATGGGATCTAGGCAGGGGTGAACTCACACCAGAGGGCCCTCATCATGAAACTGTGAGCAACACAGCCGTTGGGACCTCAGAGCAGAAGGCTCACATCCCCATGGGGATGGGAACCTGGCAGGAGTGTCCTTGCACCACTTAGCACGAATCAGAAAATGTGGGAACCCAGCAGTTAGGGCCTGAGGCCAGAGGGCCCTCATCACCGAGGGGAGGAGGCTCCCAGCAAGCTCCAACTGCCACCATATGGCCGACGTTGCCAAGGCGGGGTGTGCCAGCCAGGCAGGAGTGACCTCACAGCAGAGGGCCCACCTCACAGAAGGGTGAGGAACCTAACCAGGATCAGACTCTCACCAGAGGGCCAACATCACCAAGGTGATGGGAACCAGGCAAGACTGTCCTAACAGCAGTGGGGCCAACATCACCAAGGGAATGGGAACCAGGCAAGAGTGTCCTCACACCAGTGTGGCCACATTATAGAAAGGTGAGGAACACAGCACATGTGGCCTCAAACAAGGGGACACACATCACGAAGGGGCTGGGAGTGAGGCATGCAGGAGGAGACGCACAACCGAGGGCCCATAGAATAAAAAAGGTGAGGAATCGAGAAGTTGGAAACTCCAAGCTGGAGGCCCAGAGCACTGACACTATGGGATACAGGCCAGAGTGAACACACAGCAAAGGGCCCACATCATGAAACTGTGAGCAACCCAGCAGTTGGGACCACAGAACAGAAGTCCCACATGCCCATGGGGATGGGAACCTGGCAGGAGTGACTCGCACCACTGGGCACACATCAGAAAATGTGTGGAGCCCAGCACTTAGGGCCTGACACCAGAAGGCCCTCATCACTGAGGGGAGGAGGCCCCAGCACGCTCCAACTGCCACCAGAGGGTCCATGTCGCCAAGGCGACGTGCGCCAGCCAGGCAGGATTGACCTCACAGCAGAGGGCCCACATCATGAAAGTGTGAGCAACCCAGCCGTTAGGACCTCAGAACAGAAGGCCCACACGCTCATGAGGATGGGAACCTGGCAGGAGTGCCCTCGTACCACTTAGCACGTATCAGAAAATGTGGGAACCCCGCCATTAGGGTCTGACGCCAGAGGGCCTCATCACCGCGGGAAGGAGGCTCCCAGCAGGCTCCAACTGCCACCAGGGTGCCGAAGTCAACAAGGCGGGTTGTGCCAGCCAGGCAGGAGTGACCTCAGAGAAGAGGGCTCACCTCATGGATGTGTGAGGAACCCAACCAGGATCAGAGTCTCACCAGAGGGCCCACATCACCAAGGGGATGGGAACCAGGCAGGAGTGTCCACACACCAGTGGGGCCACATCATCAAAAGATGAGGAACCCATCACATATGGCCTCAAACCTGAGGACATACATCACCATGTGGCTGGGAGTGAGGCAGGTATCTGGAGGGGCACATTTAACTCTAATTTCCCACCAGGAAGAGGAATTAACCAAAGGCTCAGAGTGCCGTGCCGGACCCTGATTATGGCCTGAAGCAAACCTGCAGTTTTGTGGCCAGCTTACAAGGAAGCGAGTTAAGAAAGGAGCTCAGGGGCACTGTAATTCACAAACCTGCAGAGATAAATGACAGCTATTGGCAAAAATATATCGAAGTAAGTCTGCAAAGAGGACTTGAAAACGAGGCAGAATTGCAGGAATCATATTTCAAGAGGTAGATTGGAATTGCATTTAAAGCATATGAAAAGCGGCAGATCTTTGACAGTGATGCACATGGACAAAAAGTGCGTATACATTTTTCCTGAATATATTCAGGAAAAAACGCATATGAACATTTTGGCCAACCAAGCACTCCAGCAATGGAAATCCACACTACAATGAAGTCACATTTCCCATTCGTCAAAAAGGCCATCTGAATAAAGTGTAAAAACCAGAAACACAGGACAGGCCATGGAGAACAGGGAGCCGTGTTATGCTGATGGGCGGGATGTAAATTGCCAACAGACACTCTGGAGATGTTCATGGTGTATCCTGAAACATCTAAAAAACAAAGCTACAGAGCCTAGGGCACTTCCACTTTTGGCCCTATAGCTTAGGAAAATTAAAATCAACAAGACACAGCCAACACAAAATTTAGGGCTGCTGTGTTTACAAGAACCTCGAGTCCAGTACAAATTAAATATCCCAGAAAGAAAAAAATGGATAAAGAAGTTGTGCTACTTACGTACAACGGAATATCACTCAGCAGTGAAATCAATGTCATCAGACCTGTAGCAGCAAATTGAGTGGATTTAATTATGATGATTCTAAGAGAAATATGTCACACAAAGAAAGATAATTATCATAAGATATCACTAATAGAGGGAGTGTAAACTTGGCTACACATAAACTGAATTACAAAACCGAACAGAGTCTCACAGTTAGATAAAAACCTTATGCTTGCTTAAGGGGAAAGTTGAGTTGGGCTGCTGTATAAAAACAGATTGAAATTAGCACACATACCATTCCATAAGCCAAATACGTAATAAACAAGACCTACTCTTTGCTCAACGAAATAGACTCATCCATGGTGTATCACCTCACACCTATTAGAATGGGCATCATCAGAAAATCTACAAACAACAAATGCTGGAAACGGTGTGGAGATAAGGAATCCTCTTCCACTATTGTTGGGAACGTAAATTGATACAGTCACTGTGGAGAACATTATGGAGTTTCTTATAAAACTAAGAATAGAATTACCATATGATACAGCAATCCCTCTACTGGGCATATACCCAGACAAAACCATAAATCAAAAAGAGACATTCACCACAATGTTCATTGCATCACTATTTACACTATCCAGGAAATGGAAGCAACCTAAATGCCCACAGACAGACGAATGCATAAAGATGTGGTACATATATAAAATGGAATATTACTAAGCCATAAAAAGGAATGAAATTGGGACATTTGTAGAGACGTTGATGGATCTAGAGACTGTCATACAGAGTGAAGTAAGCCAGAAAGAGAAAAACAAATCTTGTATATTAATGCATATATGTGGAACCTAGAAAAATTGTACAGATGAACCGTTTTGCAAGGCAGAAATAGAGCAATACATGTATACAACAAACGTATGGACAACAAGGGGGGAAAGCTGTTGGGGATGGTGGTGGGACTAGTTGAGATATTGGGATTGGTATGTATACATTTATATGTATAAAGTAGATAACCAAAAACAACCTGCTGTATAAAAATATAAAATTAAATTCAAAATACAAAAATAAAATTAAAAAAAGTAAAACAGAAAAAATATTCTTCCCTTCACATACATGTATTTATATGAATAAATTATTTCCATGCTTATATCTGTAAATACACAAAAGAGGAATAAAATCTACCTTGAACCAAAAACGAAAAAAAGATAAAAAAGAACAGAACCCACCAGTTACACAGAGGAAAACCGTTTCAGGGCACTTGCTCCAATTGCAAACAATTCTGAAGTTGGTCAGTGGTGGGGAATCATCTCCCATTCAGCCAGCATGCTCCTCGCAACAAGCGTCCTCACTGCAAAGCTGGGGGACCGTGCCGAGGTATCTGTGAGTAAACGTGGGCCGAGCCCCAGGCCAGCTGCTGCTGAAATGTTCCCACCCTTCCAAGGCTAAACACCTGAATATGTACAAGGACTTGAAAACCTAGAGGAAGGGCCATGGAGCCACATGAGGGACAGCATGCCAGCCGACTTGGTGCCTGCAGGCCAGCCAGGATGGTCCTGGTCCTGGGTGCTCTTCTGGAAGCTCTCCATTTCCCTGCCTGAGATACCCCTGCTGTCCCGGCCCCCACTGCTTTCTTCCTTCCTCACCTGTGCCCAGGGAGAAATTCCAGCGGCAGGTGTGGGTGACACATCCTCTTCTTTAGCAGGTAGCATCTTGGCAACTGCTGCAGAAAGTCCAGCAGAGCCCCACTCACACTGGGACACCCACAAAGCCGTGGCCTCTCACTCCCTCCCACCAGCCCAGCCCCGAGACTGCTGACAGGGCAGAGAAAATGGCGTCAGGCACAGCTGCAGGGGCTCTTGCTGCCTGGAGCGGTGTTTATATTGATCTCAACCCAGGCACACCTGGGGAGGGCTGGCCGGCACGGTCAGGCTTCCCAAGCCAGCCAATAATCACCCCTCAGGGGCTCACAGTTGCTGAAAATGGAACTTGCTGAATTGGCCAGGTCCAAGGAACAGGTGTGGGCTCCTGAGAGTCAGGATAGACAAGGGGCTGCAGCTCTGGCTTGTTTTCTAATTATATTATCTGGCCCATGAGTGGGAGACAACTTCAAGAAAACCCCCTCCTAATGAGAGGAACCCAGGAGTCAGGGAGAGGAGGGGTGGGTGGTGGTTGCAGACAGAGGCCTGGTGCCCCGGGTGCAGTGGAAGTCTCTGGAAGACCAGGTGGAGGAGGCCGCACAGAGTGATGCCCAGGGTCACAGACCTGTCAGAGCTGCTGTTTGTTAGTTCAAGTCCTGCTCTGAGGTGCTCTGTGTCAGATCTGAGCGACAGGTGAGCTGGGAGTGCTCTGCAATGAGGGCTATGTGCACGGTTCCTGTGTGCCCAGCCCTGCCAAGGTACCTGCAAGGGTAGCTCTGTATCCTGGGAGGGGCCTGACCACGGGAGCCCCATGGACTGCAGAGGACCTGCCCAGGGAATCCCATATCCTGGGAGGGGCCTGAACACGAGAGCCCCGTGGGCTGGGGTGGGGGTAGGGTACCTGCCCAGGTGAGCTCCATATCCTGGGATTGGCCTGACCTCGAGAGCCCCATGGGCTGCTGGAGTCCTGGTAAAGGATGTCAGGACAGTCAGTGAAGCCACTGAGGATATACCTCCAGTAGTTCCTAAATCCTACACCCTGCTGGTCATTCTACCAACCACCAGGACTTGGTATTCTGTATTAGTCTTCACTGATGCCTTCTTTTGTATTCCATTAGTCCCAGAGTCACAAGAAATTTTGGCTTGTGAGTGACAGGACTCAACATACAACTAAAACAATACTTCCAGGCTGTCTTGCCCCAAGGGTTCAAAAATTCCCACACCATCTTTGGGGAAAGCTCAGCTAAAGACCTAAAAGTTCTACCTCTGGAAAAGGAAACACTCCTTCAATATTCAGACGACATTCTGATCGCCAGCCCTACTAAGGAGGCCTCAGAACTACCAAGCCAATAAAGGATAGAAGTTGTCCACGAAAAAGCTCAAGTATCACAGACTACGGTGACCTGCCTGGGCTTCATTCTCACAGAAGGTCGGAGAAGCCCATCCCAGGAAAGGGAAGAAACAATTTACAGCCTTACCCCTTTCTGAAACTAGAAGACAGCTTAGGGGTTCCTGGGGAAGCCAGGGTTTCCTGCCTCTGGATCCCTAACTACAGTCTACTAGCTGGGCCTCTATATGAAACACTGAAAGGAAAAGATGATGATCCTTTTGAATAGAATCCAGAAGTGGCCTTTCAAGAATGGAAAGAGCAGTCAATTCAGACCCTTGCCCTGGAACTCCTTAATTTAGCTAAACCCTTTGACCTTTACATTCCTGGTGAAAGGTGAATCGCCATTGGAGTATTAGTGCAAAAACTGGGACCACTTGAAATGGAACAATGCAAGAATGCCATCCAGGTAGGATAAACTATGGTCACCAAGGGGCTTGGCCCACCGCCACATCTGGCCAAGATACTGGTGGTATCTGAAAACCTGGAAATCAGCAGCCCAAAAGGCCACCTCCCTTCTAAGGGAAACGGACCCCACGTGGTGATCCTAACCCCCAACCATGCCCTGAAGTTGCAGGGTTTGCTCCGTGGGCACACTGACCTCGATTGAGGAGGCCCTCCAACTCCAACCTCCAGAGATATAACCGGGGGCAACGGGGCACCATGACGACCCGTGTGACCATCACTTGACCTGGAGTTTCTCTCATAAAACAACAAGAGTGTGTCCCAAAAGAGTAGACTACTGCTTGCAGTACTTACTGTACCCAGAGGGGAGCTAATAATCTTGGCGGGGGAACCGTATATCATGCTGTCACCATAGAAAAGCCTACAGACACCCTGATGATGGTGGCCAATAAGACCGGCTGGACTCCTGTTTACTTCCAAAGGCTCTTGACTCAGTGACCATCATGATCCTTCATCACCACTGACCCTGGACTGTCTGGGAGCTGAGCGGGCAGGATCCTGACACCTGGTGCTGTTTTTACGTTAATTCATGGGCCTAATGGAAGAAAGCGCAGACTGTTGGTCAGAGCATCTAGGCTGGCAGAAACGGTCAGTCAGAGCATCTAGGCTGGCTGAAACGGTCAGCCTAAGGTGGCCGAACAAATGTGGGGCGGAGTGAAACTGGACCTCACAGCACCACTGCACATCTCCTTTCTGGACCCTTAAAGGTCATTAGAATCTATAACACTTCCAATACTGGTGCTCAGGTGGATGAGCAGGGAGGCAGGAGGCCTGGGGACAATCAACGTCACCTGGAGGCTGCTGGGGAGAAGTTCTGACCCTCGCCCACGGGTATGAAGCCTCCTAACTCAGCACTCAGCAGTTACAGAAGAAGGGTCTGCACCCGCAGCACTCCAAGAATGAGGAAAGGGACAAAAGGCAGAAGAGAAGTTTGTCCCAGGCAAAGCCCCTTAAAAATGCCTGGGAGATAAAAATAGAATCTGGGCAATAAAATAAAGTCTAACCATTTATATCCTTTGTGCTTTGTCTAATTTCAGGTGCTCCTAGTGTCCCGCATACAGAGGTTCCACACCCGGCACTTCAGACCAGATTTCCTAGAGCAGAATGGCTCGATGACACTTCAGCTCCTGGGGCCCAGTTCAGACTCCGTGACATAGAGCCTGAGCTGCAGCCAACCAGGTCCTCGAGAGCTCAGCCCCCTCCCTCCCAGTGACTCTGACAGGATCTCTACACAGCAGCGCAGCCCACAGCCCACAGGGTAGCACCTCTCCATTCTCTGATCAAAATATAAAGTTTCCTTTGCTTTTGAACCAAACTCAGTCTCGATCTATTGGCTCCAATGACACTGGGCAGGGGGACACTTGTTGGCGTCCACTCTGGAGGATCAGTAACAGAAATTGAGAACATTGTAACTTCAATGAACAGATGTGTGAGCCAAACTGTAATTAACATAGAACAGTGTATAAGGCTCGGGTAAAATAAGATGTTTCTAACACTTCCATTTGATATTTCCATCACTTTCTTATAAGCAAGTTCAGTGAAAAGGTTTGTCTTCTTTGTCAGGTCAATATTAGAGAAACAAAGTGATTTCTTTCCAAGGATGTACATCTAATAATCTTGGTTAAAGCTTCAATCTTGTTTTAAATGCTTTTGCATTGAAAATGATACCTCTCTTTCAGCTCCCCCATTTCTGAGAAGCATAAAATCTTATAATTTATTATTACCAAAGGGAAATGGTAGGAGGAGGGATAAATTAACAGTTTGGGATTAACACATACACACTGCTATGTATGAAATCATCAGCAAGGAACTACTGTATAGCACAGGGAACTACACTCAATATTTTGCAATAACCTATAAGGGGAAATGATCTGAAAAAGAATAGATATTTTTATTGACATCATCCATCAATGACAGTAAAAATGGAATCTAAGGGAAGACAGTGGTGAGTGCTTCTGACCCTGAAGACTTCAATCATCTAAAGTTTGGACTCTGCCTACTTCCCAAGGCCCTTAATGAACATATGTGTAGCCGTAGCTTAAAAAATTCCCCAGTTTGGGTTGCGGAGAGACACTGATATTTAAAATCCCCTGGTGTTCTCCTCACATGAATGGGACCCTTCCTACACCTAAAACATGCCTGTCACACCCAGAGGATGGTATACCGTCTGATCGGGAAAAGTTTGGAAAAGGCATCTCATCTCCTCATCTCTTGGTGCTAGGGTTCACCACTCCAGCGTCTTTACTAACAGTCTCCCCACTTGGAGATGTCAGCACTGTCAACATCCTGTTGCATACAGTTTGGAATTTGTCCAGAGGATGAAGCAGAAGGAGGAGGAACAATGAGAGACAAGTCCTAGGTGTTCGGACAGGCACATGCCACTCTAATTTCCAATCAGGAAGACGAATTGACCAAAGGCTAGGGTTGCCCATGGAAACAGAATAGGGCTTGAGGAATCCTGATGCTTTGTGGCCAGTTCCCATAAACACAAGTTGGAAAATGGAACTCAGGGGCACTAAAATTCACGAAACTGCAGAATTGAAAATATCTATCACTGAAAAATGTCTTGAGGAAAGTCAGAGAAAAGGACTTGTAAGCAACGGAGAATGGCAGGAAAGGGATTGGAAGAGGTAGAAAGGACTCGCCATTAAGCACAAGAAAAGGGGCTGAACATTGCCAACATTGCAGTTGGCCAAAAAGGGTGTATGCGTCTTTTTCTGTATATATTCAAGAAAAGGGCATACACTTTTTTAGCCAACCAAACAGGTGGGCACTGGAAATCAATACTACAAAACATATCACTTTGCATCAGTCAGAAGAGCCGTCCTCATAAAGTGTAAACACCAGAAATGCAGGACAGGGCAAGGAGAAAAGGGAGCCCTGTGAGTCTTATAGTGGAAATGTATATTGCCAACGGTCACTCTGGATAAGTCTATGGTGTTTACTAAAGCATCTAAAAAATGAGCTACCGAGCACAGGGCACTTGTACTCATGGACGTATATCTTGGGAAAAACAAAAATCGAGAGGACACAGGCACCCCAATGTTTACCACCTCTCTGTTTAAAAGATCCTCGACTAGGATATAACTTAAATGTATCTGCAGAGAAAAAACGGACAGAGATGTGGTGCTTATGTAGAGTGGAATATTACTCAGCCTGGAAATCAATGAAATACGGCCAGTTATGACAACTCCAGAGGAGTTACGTGTGATCATTCGAAGTCACATAATTCAAAAAGAAAAAGACATAACATATCACTAATACATGGAATGTTAACATGGCTACACATGAACTGAATTACAAAAGAGAAGAGGGTTTCAAATTAAGAAAACCAACTTATGCTTCCTTAAGGGGAAAGGTGAGTTGGGGTGCTGCATAAAACCAGAGACTGAAATTAGCACAGATAACATTCCATAAGCCAAATATGTAATAGACAAGTCCTACTCCTTGCTCAACGAAATGGACTCAACACCACATATTCAACGCCTAGGAATATACCTGACTAGGAAGAATCTTAAAACCCATGGATTTATATGTCTCCGTAAGAGAATCAAGCGTGTGTACAGCGGCCGAAACGCAGCAGTGAAAATCCGATAAATCCCATTATCGAAAAAAATTTCAAAAACAAAACACAAAGACAGTGAAATAGAGAACAATTCTTAAATAATTCACTCAGGGCATGTAATGTACCGGGATTTAACACATCTATACCAAGAGCTGGTTGAGACATAAGGCTGGACACTTCAGGCTGATAGCATTGGTGAGTTTCGGTGAGCAAATGCAGTCCCTTTGAAGTCATACTGCATGGTACTCATTCCATGGGTCCCAACTCTCCAGGTTCAAGGGATTCTTCCTTCAGCTAAAACATGCATGGGAAACCCAGAGTATCGTCCACCGTGTGATTGGGAAACGATTTAAAATGCATCTCAGTTTTCGTATCCTGGTCCTCGGGTTCACCATTCCAGATGCTTTACTAACACTCTCCCCGCTTGGAGAGTCAGTGCCTTTAACCTCCTCTTTGGCACAGCGTGCAATTTCTGTGCAAGATGAACAGGAATAGGGAGAACCAATGAGAGACTAGCTGTAGGTGTCTGCACGGGCAAATGTAACGCTCATTTCCCACCAGGAAGAGGAATTAACCAAAGGCTCAGCGTGCCCTGCCGGAAAGAGATTAGGGCCTGAAGCAATCCTGCGGTTTTGTGCCCAGCTCACAAGAAAACGAGTTGAAGAAAGGAGCTCAGGGGCACTGTAATTCACAAACCTGCAGCGTTATAAATGACAGCTATCCTCCAAAAATATATTGAAGTAAGCCTGTGAAGGGAACTTGAAATCGGGGCAGAATTTCAGGAAAACGATTGCAGGGGGTAGACTGGAATTGCCCTGAAAGCATAGGAAAAGAGGCACAACGTCGACAATGATGCACTTGGCCAAAAAGGGTGTATGCGTTTCCTCCTGAATATATTCAGGAAAAAACGCATATGCCCTTTTTGGCCAAACAAGCAAGCCTGTAAAGGAAATCTGCACTACAATGAAATCTCACTGCCCCCCCGGGCAAAAGGGCCATCTGAAAAAAGTGTAAAATCCAGAAAGGTAGGACAGGATATGGAGAACAGGGAGCCTTGTTATGCTGATTGGCAGGATGTAAATTGTGAACAGCCACCCTGGAGAAGTGTATGGTGTTTCCTGAAACACGTAAGAAATAAAGCAACACAGCCTATGGCAATTGCACTTATGGTCCTATTATTTAGGGAAATTAAAATCAAAAACAGACAGCCACCCCAAAGTTTGGGACGGCTGTGTTCCCAAGAAGCTCGTCTACAGTACCAGGTAAATATCCCAGAAAGCAAAAAATGGATAAAGAAGTTGTGGCACGTACGTGCAATGCAGTATCACTCAGCAATAAAATCTGTGTCATCAGGCCCGTAGCGGCATAGTGAGTGGATGCAGGTACGGTGATTCTACGTGAACTACGTCACACAGAAAAAGAAACATCATAAGATATCACTAATACACGGAATGTAAACTTGACTACACATGAACTGAATTACAAAACAGAACAGGGTCTCAAATTTAGAAAACCAACTAGTGCTTGCTTATGGGGAAAGGTGCCTTGGGGTGCTGCATAAAACCAGAGACTGAAATTAGCACAGATAACATTCCATAAGCCAAATATGTAATAGACAAGACCTACTCCTTGCTCAACGAAATGGACCCAACACCACATATTCAACGCCTAGGAATATACCTGACTAGGAAGAATCTTAAAACCCATGGATATATAGGTCTCCGTAAGAGAATCAAGTGTGTGTACAACGGCCGAAACGCAGCAGTGAAAATCCGATAAATCCCATTATCAAAATAAATTTCAAAAACAAAACACAAAGACAGTGAAATAGAGAGCAATTCTTAAATAATTCACTCAGGGCATGTGATGCAACCGGGATTGACCACATCTACACCCAGAGCTGGTTGAGTCATAAGTCTGGACACTTCAGGCTGATAGCATTGGTGAGTTTCGGTGAGCAAATGCAGACCTTTTGAAGTCATACTGCATGGTACCCATTCCATGGATCCCAACTCTCCAGGTTCAAAGGATTCTTCCTCCAGCTAAAACATGCATGGGAAACCCAGAGTATCGTCCACCGTGTGATTGGGAAACGATTTAAAATGCATCTCAGTTTTCGTTTCCTGGTCCTCGTGTTCACCATTCCAGATGCTTTACTAACACTCTCCCCGCTTGGAGAGTCAGTGCCTTTAACCTCCTCTTTGGCACAGCTTGCAATTTCTGTGCAAGATGAACAGGAATAGGGAGAACCAATGAGAGACTAGCTGTAGGTGTCTGCACGGGCAAATGTAACGCTCATTGCCCACCAGAAAGAGGAATTAAACAAAGGCTCAGTGTGCCCTGCTGGAAACAGATTAGGGCCTGAAGCAATCCTGCGGTTTTGTGCCCAGCTCACAAGAAAGCGAGTTGAAGAAAGGAGCTCAGGGGCACTGTAATTCACAAACCTGCAGAGTTATAAATGACAGCTATCCTCCAAAAATATACTGAAGTAAGCCTGCGAAGGGGACTTGAAAGCGGGGCAGAATTTCAGGAAAACGATTGCAGGGGTAGACTGGAATTGCCCTGAAAGCATAGGAAAAGAGGCACAACGTCGACAATGATGCACTTGGCCAAAAAGGGCGTATGCGTTTTTTCCTGAATATATTCAGGAAAAAACGCATACACCCTTTTTGGCCAACCAAGCAAGCCTGTAAAGGAAATCTGCACTACAATTTAATCTCACTGCCCCCCCCCGGGCAAAAGGGCCATCTGAAAAAAGTGTAAAATCCAGAAAGGTAGGACAGGATATGGAGAACAGGGAGCCTTGTTATGCTGATTGGCAGGATGTAAATTGCCAGCAGCCACCCTGGAGAAGTGTATGGTGTTTCCTGAAACCCATAAGAAACAAAGCAACACAGCCTATGGCACTTCCACTTATGGTCCCAAATATTACGGAAATTAAAATCAAAATCAGACAGCCACCCCAATGTTTGGGACGGCTGTGTTCACAAGAAGCTCGTCTACAGTACCAGGTAAATATCCCAGAAAGCAAAAAATGGATAAAGAAGTTGTGGCACGTACGTGCAATGCAATATCACTCAGCAATGAAATCTGTGTCATCAGGCCCGTAGCGGCATAGTGAGTGGATGCAGGTACGGTGATTCTACGTGAACTACGTCACACAGAAAAAGAAACATCATAAGATATCACTAATACACGGAATGTAAACTTGACTACACATGAACTGAATTACAAAACAGAACAGGGTCTCAAATTTAGAAAACCAACTTGTGCTTGCTTATGGGGAAAGGTGCGTTGGGGTGCTGCATAAAACCAGAGACTGAAATTAGCACAGATAACTTTCCATAAGCCAAATATGTAATAGACAAGACCTACTCCTTGCTCAACGAAATGGACCCAACACCACATATTCAACGCCAAGGAATATACCTGACTAGGAAGAATCTTAAAACCCATGGATATATATGTCTCCGTAAGAGAATCAAGCGTGGGTACAGCGGCCGAAACGCAGCAGTGAAAATCCGATAAATCCCATTATCAAAATAAATTTCGAAAACAAAACACAAAGACAGTGAAATAGAGAGCAATTCTTAAATAATTCACTCAGGGCATGTGATGCAACAGGGATTGACCACATCTACACCCAGAGCTGGTTGAGACATAAGGCTGGACACTTCAGGCTGATAGCATTGGTGAGGTTCGGTGAGTAAATGCAGACCCTTTGAAGTCATACTGCATGGTACCCATTCCATGGGTCCCAACACTCCAGGTTCAAAGGATTCTTCCTCCAGCTAAAACATGCATGGGAAACGCAGAGTATCGTCCACCGTGTGATTGGGAAACGATTTAAAATGCATCTCAGTTTTCGTATCCTGGTCCTTGGGTTCACCATTCCAGCCGCTTTACTAACACTCTCCCCGCTTGGAGAGTCAGTGCCTTTAACCTGTTTGGCACAGCTTGAAATTTCTGTGCAAGATGAACAGGAATAGGGAGAACCAATGAGAGACTAGCTGTAGGTGTCTGCACGGGCAAATGTAATGCTCATTTCCCACCAGGAAGAGGAATTAACCAAAGGCTCAGCGTGCCCTGCTGGAAACAGAGTAGTGCCTGAAGCAATCCTGCGGTTTTGTGCCCAGCTCACAAGAAAGCGAGTTGAAGAAAGGAGCTCAGGGGCACTGTAATTCACAAACCTGCAGAGTTATAAATGACAGCTATCTTCCAAAAGTATATTGAAGTAAGCCTGCAAAGGGGACTTGAAAGCGGGGCAGAATTTCAGGAAAACGATTGCAGGGGGTAGACAGGAATTGCCCTGAAAGCATAGGAAAAGAGGCACAACGTCGACAATGATGCACTTGGCCAAAAAGGGCGTATGCGTTTTTTCCTGAATATATTCAGGAAAAAACGCATACGCCCTTTTTGGCCAACCAAGCAAGCCTGTAAAGGAAATCTGCACTACCATGAAGTCTCACTGACCCCCTGGCAAAAGGGCCATCTGAAAAAAGTGTAAAATCCAGAAAGGTAGGACAGGATATGGAGAACTGGGAGCCTTGTTATGCTGATTGGGAGGATGTAAATTGCCAACAGCCACCCTGGAAAAGTGTATGGTGTTTCCTGAAACACGTAAGAAATAAAGGAACAGAGCCTATGGCAATTGCACTTATGGTCCTCTTGCTTAGGGAAATTAAAATCAAAAACAGAGATCCACCCCAAAGTTTGGAACGGCTGTGTTCCCAAGAAGCTCGTCTACAGTACCAGGTAAATATCCCAGAAAGCAAAAAATGGATAAAGAAGTTGTGGCACGTACGTGCAATGCAATATCACTCAGCAATGAAATCTGTGTCATCAGGCCCGTAGCGGCATAGTGAGTGGATGCAGGTACGGTGATTCTACGTGAACTACGTCACACAGAAAAAGAAACATCATAAGATATCACTAATACACGGAATGGAAACTTGACTACACATGAACTGAATTACAAAACAGAACAGGGTCTCAAATTTAGAAAACCAACTACTGCTTCCTTATGGGGAAAGGTGCGTTGGGGGGCTGCATAAAACCAGAGACTGAAATTAGCACAGATAACTTTCCATAAGCCAAATATGTAATAGACAAGACCTACTCCTTGCTCAAGGAAATGGACCCAACACCACATATTCAACACCTAGGAATATACCTGACTAGGAAGAATCTTAAAACACATGGATATATATGTCTCCTTAAGAGAATCAAGCGTGTGTACAGCGGCCGAAACGCAGCAGTGAAAATCCGATAAATCCCATTATCAAAATAAATTTCGAAAACAAAACACAAAGACAGTGAAATAGAGAGCAATTCTTAAATAATTCACTCAGGGCATGTGATGCAACCGGGATTGACCACATCTACACCCAGAGCTGGTTGAGACATAAGGCTGGACACTTCAGGCTGATAGCATTGGTGAGTTTCGGTGAGCAAATGCAGTCCCTTTGAAGTCATACTGCATGGTACTCATTCCATGGGTCCCAACTCTCCAGGTTCAAGGGATTCTTCCTTCAGCTAAAACATGCATGGGAAACCCAGAGTATCGTCCACCGTGTGATTGGGAAACGATTTAAAATGCATCTCAGTTTTCGTATCCTGGTCCTCGGGTTCACCATTCCAGATGCTTTACTAACACTCTCCCCGCTTGGAGAGTCAGTGCCTTTAACCTCCTCTTTGGCACAGCTTGCAATTTCTGTGCAAGATGAACAGGAATAGGGAGAACCAATGAGAGACTAGCTGTAGGTGTCTGCACGGGCAAATGTAACGCTCATTTCCCACCAGGAAGAGGAATTAACCAAAGGCTCAGCGTGCCCTGCCGGAAAGAGATTAGGGCCTGAAGCAATCCTGCGGTTTTGTGCCCAGCTCACAAGAAAACGAGTTGAAGAAAGGAGCTCAGGGGCACTGTAATTCACAAACCTGCAGCGTTATAAATGACAGCTATCCTCCAAAAATATATTGAAGTAAGCCTGTGAAGGGAACTTGAAATCGGGGCAGAATTTCAGGAAAACGATTGCAGGGGGTAGACTGGAATTGCCCTGAAAGCATAGGAAAAGAGGCACAACGTCGAAAATGATGCACTTGGCCAAAAAGGGTGTATGCGTTTCCTCCTGAATATATTCAGGAAAAAACGCATATGCCCTTTTTGGCCAACCAAGCAAGCCTGTAAAGGAAATCTGCACTACAATGAAATCTCACTGCCCCCCGGGGTAAAAGGGCCATCTGAAAAAAGTGTAAAATCCAGAAAGGTAGGACAGGATATGGAGAACAGGGAGCCTTGTTATGCTGATTGGCAGGATGTAAATTGTGAACAGCCACCCTGGAGAAGTGTATGGTGTTTCCTGAAACACGTAAGAAATAAAGCAACACAGCCTATGGCAATTGCACTTATGGTCCTATTATTTAGGGAAATTAAAATCAAAAACAGACAGCCACCCCAAAGTTTGGGACGGCTGTGTTCCCAAGAAGCTCGTCTACAGTACCAGGTAAATATCCCAGAAAGCAAAAAATGGATAAAGAAGTTGTGGCACGTACGTGCAATGCAGTATCACTCAGCAATAAAATCTGTGTCATCAGGCCCGTAGCGGCATAGTGAGTGGATGCAGGTACGGTGATTCTACGTGAACTACGTCACACAGAAAAAGAAACATCATAAGATATCACTAATACACGGAATGTAAACTTGACTACACATGAACTGAATTACAAAACAGAACAGGGTCTCAAATTTAGAAAACCAACTAGTGCTTGCTTATGGGGAAAGGTGCCTTGGTGTGCTGCATAAAACCAGAGACTGAAATTAGCACAGATAACATTCCATAAGCCAAATATGTAATAGACAAGACCTACTCCTTGCTCAACGAAATGGACCCAACACCACATATTCAACGCCTAGGAATATACCTGACTAGGAAGAATCTTAAAACCCATGGATATATAGGTCTCCGTAAGAGAATCAAGTGTGTGTACAACGGCCGAAACGCAGCAGTGAAAATCCGATAAATCCCATTATCAAAATAAATTTCAAAAACAAAACACAAAGACAGTGAAATAGAGAGCAATTCTTAAATAATTCACTCAGGGCATGTGATGCAACCGGGATTGACCACATCTACACCCAGAGCTGGTTGAGTCATAAGTCTGGACACTTCAGGCTGATAGCATTGGTGAGTTTCGGTGAGCAAATGCAGACCTTTTGAAGTCATACTGCATGGTGCCCATTCCATGGATCCCAACTCTCCAGGTTCAAATGATTCTTCCTCCAGCTAAAACATGCATGGGAAACCCAGAGTATCGTCCACCGTGTGATTGGGAAACGATTTAAAATGCATCTCAGTTTTCGTTTCCTGGTCCTCGTGTTCACCATTCCAGATGCTTTACTAACACTCTCCCCGCTTGGAGAGTCAGTGCCTTTAACCTCCTCTTTGGCACAGCTTGCAATTTCTGTGCAAGATGAACAGGAATAGGGAGAACCAATGAGAGACTAGCTGTAGGTGTCTGCACGGGCAAATGTAACGCTCATTGCCCACCAGAAAGAGGAATTAAACAAAGGCTCAGTGTGCCCTGCTGGAAACAGATTAGGGCCTGAAGCAATCCTGCGGTTTTGTGCCCAGCTCACAAGAAAGCGAGTTGAAGAAAGGAGCTCAGGGGCACTGTAATTCACAAACCTGCAGAGTTATAAATGACAGCTATCCTCCAAAAATATACTGAAGTAAGCCTGCGAAGGGGACTTGAAAGCGGGGCAGAATTTCAGGAAAACGATTGCAGGGGTAGACTGGAATTGCCCTGAAAGCATAGGAAAAGAGGCACAACGTCGACAATGATGCACTTGGCCAAAAAGGGCGTATGCGTTTTTTCCTGAATATATTCAGGAAAAAACGCATACACCCTTTTTGGCCAACCAAGCAAGCCTGTAAAGGAAATCTGCACTACAATTTAATCTCACTGCCCCCCCCCCCCCGGGCAAAAGGGCCATCTGAAAAAAGTGTAAAATCCAGAAAGGTAGGACAGGATATGGAGAACAGGGAGCCTTGTTATGCTGATTGGCAGGATGTAAATTGCCAGCAGCCACCCTGGAGAAGTGTATGGTGTTTCCTGATACCCATAAGAAACAAAGCAACACAGCCTATGGCACTTCCACTTATGGTCCTATTATTTAGGGAAATTAAAATCAAAATCAGACAGCCACCCCAATGTTTGGGACGGCTGTGTTCACAAGAAGCTCGTCTACAGTACCAGGTAAATATCCCAGAAAGCAAAAAATGGATAAAGAAGTTGTGGCACGTACGTGCAATGCAATATCACTCAGCAATGAAATCTGTGTCATCAGGCCCGTAGCGGCATAGTGAGTGGATGCAGGTACGGTGATTCTACGTGAACTACGTCACACAGAAAAAGAAACATCATAAGATATCACTAATACACGGAATGTAAACTTGACTACACATGAACTGAATTACAAAACAGAACAGGGTCTCAAATTTAGAAAACCAACTTGTGCTTGCTTATGGGGAAAGGTGCGTTGGGGTGCTGCATAAAACCAGAGACTGAAATTAGCACAGATAACTTTCCATAAGCCAGATATGTAATAGACAAGACCTACTCCTTGCTCAACGAAATGGACCCAACACCACATATTCAACGCCAAGGAATATACCTGACTAGGAAGAATCTTAAAACCCATGGATATATATGTCTCCGTAAGAGAATCAAGCGTGGGTACAGCGGCCGAAACGCAGCAGTGAAAATCCGATAAATCCCATTATCAAAATAAATTTCGAAAACAAAACACAAAGACAGTGAAATAGAGAGCAATTCTTAAATAATTCACTCAGGGCATGTGATGCAACAGGGATTGACCACATCTACACCCAGAGCTGGTTGAGACATAAGGCTGGACACTTCAGGCTGATAGCATTGGTGAGGTTCGGTGAGTAAATGCAGACCCTTTGAAGTCATACTGCATGGTACCCATTCCATGGGTCCCAACACTCCAGGTTCAAAGGATTCTTCCTCCAGCTAAAACATGCATGGGAAACGCAGAGTATCGTCCACCGTGTGATTGGGAAACGATTTAAAATGCATCTCAGTTTTCGTATCCTGGTCCTTGGGTTCACCATTCCAGCCGCTTTACTAACACTCTCCCCGCTTGGAGAGTCAGTGCCTTTAACCTGTTTGGCACAGCTTGAAATTTCTGTGCAAGATGAACAGGAATAGGGAGAACCAATGAGAGACTAGCTGTAGGTGTCTGCACGGGCAAATGTAACGCTCATTTCCCACCAGGAAGAGGAATTAACCAAAGGCTCAGCGTGCCCTGCTGGAAACAGAGTAGTGCCTGAAGCAATCCTGCGGTTTTGTGCCCAGCTCACAAGAAAGCGAGTTGAAGAAAGGAGCTCAGGGGCACTGTAATTCACAAACCTGCAGAGTTATAAATGACAGCTATCTTCCAAAAGTATATTGAAGTAAGCCTGCAAAGGGGACTTGAAAGCGGGGCAGAATTTCAGGAAAACGATTGCAGGGGGTAGACAGGAATTGCCCTGAAAGCATAGGAAAAGAGGCACAACGTCGACAATGATGCACTTGGCCAAAAAGGGCGTATGCGTTTTTTCCTGAATATATTCAGGAAAAAACGCATACGCCCTTTTTGGCCAACCAAGCAAGCCTGTAAAGGAAATCTGCACTACCATGAAGTCTCACTGACCCCCTGGCAAAAGGGCCATCTGAAAAAAGTGTAAAATCCAGAAAGGTAGGACAGGATATGGAGAACTGGGAGCCTTGTTATGCTGATTGGGAGGATGTAAATTGCCAACAGCCACCCTGGAAAAGTGTATGGTGTTTCCTGAAACACGTAAGAAATAAAGGAACAGAGCCTATGGCAATTGCACTTATGGTCCTCTTGCTTAGGGAAATTAAAATCAAAAACAGAGATCCACCCCAAAGTTTGGAACGGCTGTGTTCCCAAGAAGCTCGTCTACAGTACCAGGTAAATATCCCAGAAAGCAAAAAATGGATAAAGAAGTTGTGGCACGTACGTGCAATGCAATATCACTCAGCAATGAAATCTGTGTCATCAGGCCCGTAGCGGCATAGTGAGTGGATGCAGGTACGGTGATTCTACGTGAACTACGTCACACAGAAAAAGAAACATCATAAGATATCACTAATACACGGAATGGAAACTTGACTACACATGAACTGAATTACAAAACAGAACAGGGTCTCAAATTTAGAAAACCAACTACTGCTTCCTTATGGGGAAAGGTGCGTTGGGGGGCTGCATAAAACCAGAGACTGAAATTAGCACAGATAACTTTCCATAAGCCAAATATGTAATAGACAAGACCTACTCCTTGCTCAAGGAAATGGACCCAACACCACATATTCAACACCTAGGAATATACCTGACTAGGAAGAATCTTAAAACACATGGATATATATGTCTCCTTAAGAGAATCAAGCGTGTGTACAGCGGCCGAAACGCAGCAGTGAAAATCCGATAAATCCCATTATCAAAATAAATTTCGAAAACAAAACACAAAGACAGTGAAATAGAGAGCAATTCTTAAATAATTCACTCAGGGCATGTGATGCAACCGGGATTGACCACATCTACACCCAGAGCTGGTTGAGACATAAGGCTGGACACTTCAGGCTGATAGCATTGGTGAGTTTCGGTGAGCAAATGCAGACCCTTTGAAGTCATACTGCATGGTACCCATTCCATGGGTCCCAACTCTCCAGGTTCAAGGGATTCTTCCTCCAGCTAAAACATGCATGGGAAACCCAGAGTATCGTCCACCGTGTGATTGGGAAACGATTTAAAATGCATCTCAGTTTTCGTATCCTGGTCCTCGGGTTCACCATTCCAGATGCTTTACTAACACTCTCTCCGCTTTGAGAGTCAGTGCCTTTAACCTGTTTGGCACAGCTTGAAATTTCTGTGCAAGATGAACAGGAATAGGGAGAACCAATGAGAGACTAGCTGTAGGTGTCTGCACGCGCAAATGTAACGCACATTTCCCACCAGGAAGAGGAATTAACCAAAGGCTCAGCGTGCCCTGCCGGAAACAGATTAGGGACTGAAGCAATCCTGTGGTTCTGTGCCCAGCTCACAAGAAAGCGAGTTGAAGAAAGGAGCTAAGGGGCACTGTAATTCACAAACCTGCAGAGCTATAAATGACAGCTATCTTCCAAAAGTATATTGAAGTAAGCCTGCGAAGGGGACTTGAAAGCGGGGCAGAATTTCAGGAAAACGATTGCAGGGGGTAGACTGGAATTGCCCTGAAAGCATACGAAAAGAGGCACAACGTCGACAATGATGCACTTGGCCAAAAGGGCGTATGCGTTTTTTCCTGAATATATTCAGGAAAAAAACGCATTCGCCCTTTTTGGCCAACCAAGTAAGCCTGTAAAGGAAATCTGCACTACAATGAAATCTCACTGCCCCCCGGGCAAAAGGGCCATCTGAAAAAAGTGTAAAACCCAGAAAGGTAGGACAGGATATGGAGAACAGGGAGCCTTGTTATGCTGATTGGGAGGATGTAAATTGCCAACAGCCACCCTGGAGAAGTGTATGGTGTTTCCTGAAACACGTAAGAAATAAAGCAACACAGCCTATGGCAATTGCACTTATGATCCTATTCCTTTGTGAAATGAAAATCAAAAACAGAGAGCCACCCCAAAGTTTGGGACGGCTGTGTTCCAAGGAAGCTCGTCTACAGTACCAGGTAAATATCCCAGAAAGCAAAAAATGGATAAAGAAGTTGTGGCACGTACGTGCAATGCAATATCACTCAGCAATGAAATCTGTGTCATCAGGCCCGTAGCGGCATAGTGAGTGGATGCAGGTATGGTGATTCTACGGGAACTATGTCACACAGAAAAAGAAACATCATAAGATATCACTAATACACGGAATGTAAACTTGAGTACACATGAACTGAATTACAAAACAGAACAGGGTCTCAAATTTAGAAAACCAACTAGTGCTTGTTTATGGGGAAAGGTGCCTTGGGGTGCTGCATAAAACCAGAGACTGAAATTAGCACAGATAACATTCCATAAGCCATATATGTAATAGACAAGACCTACTCCTTGCACAACGAAATGGACTCAACACCACATATTCAACGCCTAGGAATATACCTGACTAGGAAGAATCTTAAAACCCATGGATTTATATGTCTCTGTAAGAGAATCAAGCGTGTGTACAGCGGCCGAAACGCAGCAGTGAAAATCCGATAAATCCCATTATCAAAATAAATTTCAAAAACAAAACACAAAGACAGTGAAATAGAGAGCAATTCTTAAATAATTCACTCAGGGCATGTGATGCAACGGGGATTGACCACATCTACACCCAGAGCTGGTTGAGACATAAGGCTGGACACTTCAGGCTGATAGCATTGGTGAGTTTCAGTGAGCAAATGCGACCCTTTGAAGTCATACTGCATGGTACCCTTTCCATGGGTCCCAACTCTCCAGGTTCATGGGATTCTTCCTCCAGCTAAAACATGCATGGGAAACCCAGAGTATCGTCCACCGTGTGATTGGGAAACGATTTAAAATGCATCTCAGTTTTCGTATCCTGGTCCTCGGGTTCACCATTCCAGATGCTTTACTAACACTCTCCCCGCTTGGAGAGTCAGTGCCTTTAACCTCCTCTTTGGCACAGCTTGCAATTTCTGTGCAAGATGAACAGGAATAGGGAGAACCAATGAGAGACTAGCTATAGGTGTCTGCACGGGCAAATGTAACGCTCATTTCCCACCAGGAAGAGGAATTAACCAAAGTCTCAGCGTGCCCTGCTGGAAACAGATTAGGGCCTGAAGCAATCCTGCGGTTTTGTGCCCAGCTCACAAGAAAGCGAGTTGAAGAAAAGAGCTCAGGGGCACTGTAATTCACAAACCTGCAGAGTTATAAATGACAGCTATCCTCCAAAAATATATTGAAGTTAGTCTGCGAATGGGACTTGAAATCGGGGCAGAATTTCAGGAAAACGATTGCAGGGGGTAGACTGGAATTGCCCTGAAAGCATAGGAAAAGAGGCAGAACGTCGACAATGATGCACTTGGCCAAAAAGGGCGTATGCGTTTTTTCCTGAATATATTCAGGAAAAAGCGCATACGCCCTTTTTGGCCAACCAAGCAAGCCTGTAAAGGAAATCTGCACTACAATGAAATCTCACTGCCCCCCGGGCAAAAGGGCCATCTGAAAAAAGTGTAAATTCCAGAAAGGTAGGACAGGATATGGAGAACAGGGAGCCTTGTTTTGCTGATTGGCAGGATGTAAATTGCCAACAGCCACCCTGGAGAAGTGTATGGTGTTTCCTGAAACACGTAAGAAATAAAGCAACACAGCCTATGGCAATTGCACTTATGGTCCTATTCCTTAGGGAAATTAAAATCAAAAACAGAGAGCCACCCCAAAGTTTGGGACGGCTGTGTTCCCAAGAAGCTCGTCTACAGGACCAGGTAAATATCCGAGAAAGCAAAAAATGGATAAAGAAGTTGTGGGACGTACGTGCAATGCAGTATCACTCAGCAATGAAATCTGTGTCATCAGGCCCATAGCGGCATAGTGAGTGGATGCAGGTGCGGTGATTCTACGTGAAC
This sequence comes from Phocoena phocoena, assembly GCF_963924675.1. NCBI lineage: Eukaryota > Metazoa > Chordata > Mammalia > Artiodactyla > Phocoenidae > Phocoena > Phocoena phocoena. The sequence continues at coordinate 196,202 of NW_027077403.1, read as the reverse complement.
TACGTCACACAGAAAAAGAAACATCATAAGATATCACTAATGCACGGAATGTAAACTTGACTACACATGAACTGAATTACAAAACAGAACAGGGTCTCAAATTTAGAAAACCAACTAGTGCTTGCTTATGGGGAAAGGTCCCTTGGGGTGCTGCATAAAACCAGAGACTGAAATTAGCACAGATAACATTCCATAAGCGAAATATGTAATAGACAAGACCTACTCCTTGCTCAACGAAATGGACTCAACACCACATATTCAACGCCTAGGAATATACCTGACTAGGAAGAATCTTAAAACCCATGGATATATATGTCTCCGTAAGAGAATCAAGTGTGTGTACAGTGGCCGAAACGCAGCAGTGAAAATCCGATAAATCCCATTATCAAAATAAATTTCAAAAACAAAACACAAAGACAGTGAAATAGAGAGCAATTCTTAAATAATTCACTCAGGGCATGTGATGCAACCGGGATTGACCACATCTACACCCAGAGCTGGTTGAGACATAAGGCTGGACACTTCAGGCTGATAGCATTGGTGAGTTTCGGTGAGCAAATGCAGACCCTTTGAAGTCATACTGCATGGTACCTATTCCATGGGTCCCAAATCTTCAGGTTCAAGGGATTCTTCCTCCAGCTAAAACATGCATGGGAAACCCACAGTATGGTCCACCGTGTGATTGGGAAACGATTTAAAATGCATCTCAGTTTTCGTATCCTGGTCCTCGGGTTCACCATTCCAGATGATTTACTAACTCTCTCCCCGCTTGGAGAGTCAGTGCCTTTAACATCCTGTTTGGCACAGCTTGCAATTTCTGTGCAAGATGAACAGGAATAGGGAGAACCAATGAGAGACTAGCTGTAGGTGTCTGCACGGGCAAATGTAACGCTCATTTCCCACCAGGAAGAGGAATTAACCAAAGGCTCAGCATGCCCTGCCAGCAACAGATTCCGGCCTGAAGCAATCCTCCGGTTTTGTGCCCAGCTCACAAGAAAGCGAGTTGAAGAAAGTAGCTCAGGGGCACTGTAATTCACAAACCTGCAGAGTTATAAATGAGAGCTATCTTCCAAAAGTATATTGAAGTAAGCCTGCGAAGGGGACTTGAAAGCGGGGCAGAATTTCAGGGAAACGATTGCAGGGGGTAGACTGGAATTGCCCTGAAAGCATAGGAAAAGAGGCACAACGTCGACAATGATGCACTTGGCCAAAAAGGGTGTATGCGTTTCCTCCTGAATATATTCAGGAAAAAACGCATATGCCCTTTTTGGCCAACCAAGCAAGCCTGTAAAGGAAATCTGCACTACAATGAAATCTCACTGCCCCCCCGGGCAAAAGGGCCATCTGAAAAAAGTGTAAAATCCAGAAAGGTAGGACAGGATATGGAGAACAGGGAGCCTTGTTATGCTGATTGGCAGGATGTAAATTGTGAACAGCCACCCTGGAGAAGTGTATGGTGTTTCCTGAAACACGTAAGAAATAAAGCAACACAGCCTATGGCAATTGCACTTATGGTCCTATTATTTAGGGAAATTAAAATCAAAAACAGACAGCCACCCCAAAGTTTGGGACGGCTGTGTTCCCAAGAAGCTCGTCTACAGTACCAGGTAAATATCCCAGAAAGCAAAAAATGGATAAAGAAGTTGTGGCACGTACGTGCAATGCAGTATCACTCAGCAATAAAATCTGTGTCATCAGGCCCGTAGCGGCATAGTGAGTGGATGCAGGTACGGTGATTCTACGTGAACTACGTCACACAGAAAAAGAAACATCATAAGATATCACTAATACACGGAATGTAAACTTGACTACACATGAACTGAATTACAAAACAGAACAGGGTCTCAAATTTAGAAAACCAACTAGTGCTTGCTTATGGGGAAAGGTGCCTTGGGGTGCTTCATAAAACCAGAGACTGAAATTAGCACAGATAACATTCCATAAGCCAAATATGTAATAGACAAGACCTACTCCTTGCTCAACGAAATGGACCCAACACCACATATTCAACGCCTAGGAATATACCTGACTAGGAAGAATCTTAAAACCCATGGATATATAGGTCTCCGTAAGAGAATCAAGTGTGTGTACAACGGCCGAAACGCAGCAGTGAAAATCCGATAAATCCCATTATCAAAATAAATTTCAAGAACAAAACACAAAGACAGTGAAATAGAGAGCAATTCTTAAATAATTCACTCAGGGCATGTGATGCAACCGGGATTGACCACATCTACACCCAGAGCTGGTTGAGTCATAAGTCTGGACACTTCAGGCTGATAGCATTGGTGAGTTTCGGTGAGCAAATGCAGACCTTTTGAAGTCATACTGCATGGTACCCATTCCATGGATCCCAACTCTCCAGGTTCAAAGGATTCTTCCTCCAGCTAAAACATGCATGGGAAACCCAGAGTATCGTCCACCGTGTGATTGGGAAACGATTTAAAATGCATCTCAGTTTTCGTTTCCTGGTCCTCGTGTTCACCATTCCAGATGCTTTACTAACACTCTCCCCGCTTGGAGAGTCAGTGCCTTTAACCTCCTCTTTGGCACAGCTTGCAATTTCTGTGCAAGATGAACAGGAATAGGGAGAACCAATGAGAGACTAGCTGTAGGTGTCTGCACGGGCAAATGTAACGCTCATTGCCCACCAGAAAGAGGAATTAAACAAAGGCTCAGTGTGCCCTGCTGGAAACAGATTAGGGCCTGAAGCAATCCTGCGGTTTTGTGCCCAGCTCACAAGAAAGCGAGTTGAAGAAAGGAGCTCAGGGGCACTGTAATTCACAAACCTGCAGAGTTATAAATGACAGCTATCCTCCAAAAATATACTGAAGTAAGCCTGCGAAGGGGACTTGAAAGCGGGGCAGAATTTCAGGAAAACGATTGCAGGGGTAGACTGGAATTGCCCTGAAAGCATAGGAAAAGAGGCACAACGTCGACAATGATGCACTTGGCCAAAAAGGGCGTATGCGTTTTTTCCTGAATATATTCAGGAAAAAACGCATACACCCTTTTTGGCCAACCAAGCAAGCCTGTAAAGGAAATCTGCACTACAATTTAATCTCACTGCCCCCCCCCGGGCAAAAGGGCCATCTGAAAAAAGTGTAAAATCCAGAAAGGTAGGACAGGATATGGAGAACAGGGAGCCTTGTTATGCTGATTGGCAGGATGTAAATTGCCAGCAGCCACCCTGGAGAAGTGTATGGTGTTTCCTGAAACCCATAAGAAACAAAGCAACACAGCCTATGGCACTTCCACTTATGGTCCCAAATATTACGGAAATTAAAATCAAAATCAGACAGCCACCCCAATGTTTGGGACGGCTGTGTTCACAAGAAGCTCGTCTACAGTACCAGGTAAATATCCCAGAAAGCAAAAAATGGATAAAGAAGTTGTGGCACGTACGTGCAATGCAATATCACTCAGCAATGAAATCTGTGTCATCAGGCCCGTAGCGGCATAGTGAGTGGATGCAGGTACGGTGATTCTACGTGAACTACGTCACACAGAAAAAGAAACATCATAAGATATCACTAATACACGGAATGTAAACTTGACTACACATGAACTGAATTACAAAACAGAACAGGGTCTCAAATTTAGAAAACCAACTTGTGCTTGCTTATGGGGAAAGGTGCGTTGGGGTGCTGCATAAAACCAGAGACTGAAATTAGCACAGATAACTTTCCATAAGCCAAATATGTAATAGACAAGACCTACTCCTTGCTCAACGAAATGGACCCAACACCACATATTCAACGCCAAGGAATATACCTGACTAGGAAGAATCTTAAAACCCATGGATATATATGTCTCCGTAAGAGAATCAAGCGTGGGTACAGCGGCCGAAACGCAGCAGTGAAAATCCGATAAATCCCATTATCAAAATAAATTTCGAAAACAAAACACAAAGACAGTGAAATAGAGAGCAATTCTTAAATAATTCACTCAGGGCATGTGATGCAACAGGGATTGACCACATCTACACCCAGAGCTGGTTGAGACATAAGGCTGGACACTTCAGGCTGATAGCATTGGTGAGGTTCGGTGAGTAAATGCAGACCCTTTGAAGTCATACTGCATGGTACCCATTCCATGGGTCCCAACACTCCAGGTTCAAAGGATTCTTCCTCCAGCTAAAACATGCATGGGAAACGCAGAGTATCGTCCACCGTGTGATTGGGAAACGATTTAAAATGCATCTCAGTTTTCGTATCCTGGTCCTTGGGTTCACCATTCCAGCCGCTTTACTAACACTCTCCCCGCTTGGAGAGTCAGTGCCTTTAACCTGTTTGGCACAGCTTGAAATTTCTGTGCAAGATGAACAGGAATAGGGAGAACCAATGAGAGACTAGCTGTAGGTGTCTGCACGGGCAAATGTAATGCTCATTTCCCACCAGGAAGAGGAATTAACCAAAGGCTCAGCGTGCCCTGCTGGAAACAGAGTAGTGCCTGAAGCAATCCTGCGGTTTTGTGCCCAGCTCACAAGAAAGCGAGTTGAAGAAAGGAGCTCAGGGGCACTGTAATTCACAAACCTGCAGAGTTATAAATGACAGCTATCTTCCAAAAGTATATTGAAGTAAGCCTGCAAAGGGGACTTGAAAGCGGGGCAGAATTTCAGGAAAACGATTGCAGGGGGTAGACAGGAATTGCCCTGAAAGCATAGGAAAAGAGGCACAACGTCGACAATGATGCACTTGGCCAAAAAGGACGTATGCGTTTTTTCCTGAATATATTCAGGAAAAAACGCATACGCCCTTTTTGGCCAACCAAGCAAGCCTGTAAAGGAAATCTGCACTACCATGAAGTCTCACTGACCCCCTGGCAAAAGGGCCATCTGAAAAAAGTGTAAAATCCAGAAAGGTAGGACAGGATATGGAGAACTGGGAGCCTTGTTATGCTGATTGGGAGGATGTAAATTGCCAACAGCCACCCTGGAAAAGTGTATGGTGTTTCCTGAAACACGTAAGAAATAAAGGAACAGAGCCTATGGCAATTGCACTTATGGTCCTCTTGCTTAGGGAAATTAAAATCAAAAACAGAGATCCACCCCAAAGTTTGGAACGGCTGTGTTCCCAAGAAGCTGGTCTACAGTACCAGGTAAATATCCCAGAAAGCAAAAAATGGATAAAGAAGTTGTGGCACGTACGTGCAATGCAATATCACTCAGCAATGAAATCTGTGTCATCAGGCCCGTAGCGGCATAGTGAGTGGATGCAGGTACGGTGATTCTACGTGAACTACGTCACACAGAAAAAGAAACATCATAAGATATCACTAATACACGGAATGGAAACTTGACTACACATGAACTGAATTACAAAACAGAACAGGGTCTCAAATTTAGAAAACCAACTACTGCTTCCTTATGGGGAAAGGTGCGTTGGGGGGCTGCATAAAACCAGAGACTGAAATTAGCACAGATAACTTTCCATAAGCCAAATATGTAATAGACAAGACCTACTCCTTGCTCAAGGAAATGGACCCAACACCACATATTCAACACCTAGGAATATACCTGACTAGGAAGAATCTTAAAACACATGGATATATATGTCTCCTTAAGAGAATCAAGCGTGTGTACAGCGGCCGAAACGCAGCAGTGAAAATCCGATAAATCCCATTATCAAAATAAATTTCGAAAACAAAACACAAAGACAGTGAAATAGAGAGCAATTCTTAAATAATTCACTCAGGGCATGTGATGCAACCGGGATTGACCACATCTACACCCAGAGCTGGTTGAGACATAAGGCTGGACACTTCAGGCTGATAGCATTGGTGAGTTTCGGTGAGCAAATGCAGTCCCTTTGAAGTCATACTGCATGGTACTCATTCCATGGGTCCCAACTCTCCAGGTTCAAGGGATTCTTCCTTCAGCTAAAACATGCATGGGAAACCCAGAGTATCGTCCACCGTGTGATTGGGAAACGATTTAAAATGCATCTCAGTTTTCGTATCCTGGTCCTCGGGTTCACCATTCCAGATGCTTTACTAACACTCTCCCCGCTTGGAGAGTCAGTGCCTTTAACCTCCTCTTTGGCACAGCTTGCAATTTCTGTGCAAGATGAACAGGAATAGGGAGAACCAATGAGAGACTAGCTGTAGGTGTCTGCACGGGCAAATGTAACGCTCATTTCCCACCAGGAAGAGGAATTAACCAAAGGCTCAGCGTGCCCTGCCGGAAAGAGATTAGGGCCTGAAGCAATCCTGCGGTTTTGTGCCCAGCTCACAAGAAAACGAGTTGAAGAAAGGAGCTCAGGGGCACTGTAATTCACAAACCTGCAGCGTTATAAATGACAGCTATCCTCCAAAAATATATTGAAGTAAGCCTGTGAAGGGAACTTGAAATCGGGGCAGAATTTCAGGAAAACGATTGCAGGGGGTAGACTGGAATTGCCCTGAAAGCATAGGAAAAGAGGCACAACGTCGACAATGATGCACTTGGCCAAAAAGGGTGTATGCGTTTCCTCCTGAATATATTCAGGAAAAAACGCATATGCCCTTTTTGGCCAACCAAGCAAGCCTGTAAAGGAAATCTGCACTACCATGAAATCTCACTGCCCCCCCGGGCAAAAGGGCCATCTGAAAAAAGTGTAAAATCCAGAAAGGTAGGACAGGATATGGAGAACAGGGAGCCTTGTTATGCTGATTGGCAGGATGTAAATTGTGAACAGCCACCCTGGAGAAGTGTATGGTGTTTCCTGAAACACGTAAGAAATAAAGCAACACAGCCTATGGCAATTGCACTTATGGTCCTATTATTTAGGGAAATTAAAATCAAAAACAGACAGCCACCCCAAAGTTTGGGACGGCTGTGTTCCCAAGAAGCTCGTCTACAGTACCAGGTAAATATCCCAGAAAGCAAAAAATGGATAAAGAAGTTGTGGCACGTACGTGCAATGCAATATCACTCAGCAATGAAATCTGTGTCATCAGGCCCGTAGCGGCATAGTGAGTGGATGCAGGTACGGTGATTCTACGTGAACTACGTCACACAGAAAAAGAAACATCATAAGATATCACTAATACACGGAATGGAAACTTGACTACACATGAACTGAATTACAAAACAGAACAGGGTCTCAAATTTAGAAAACCAACTACTGCTTCCTTATGGGGAAAGGTGCGTTGGGGGGCTGCATAAAACCAGAGACTGAAATTAGCACAGATAACTTTCCATAAGCCAAATATGTAATAGACAAGACCTACTCCTTGCTCAAGGAAATGGACCCAACACCACATATTCAACACCTAGGAATATACCTGACTAGGAAGAATCTTAAAACACATGGATATATATGTCTCCTTAAGAGAATCAAGCGTGTGTACAGCGGCCGAAACGCAGCAGTGAAAATCCGATAAATCCCATTATCAAAATAAATTTCGAAAACAAAACACAAAGACAGTGAAATAGAGAGCAATTCTTAAATAATTCACTCAGGGCATGTGATGCAACCGGGATTGACCACATCTACACCCAGAGCTGGTTGAGACATAAGGCTGGACACTTCAGGCTGATAGCATTGGTGAGTTTCGGTGAGCAAATGCAGACCCTTTGAAGTCATACTGCATGGTACCCATTCCATGGGTCCCAACTCTCCAGGTTCAAGGGATTCTTCCTCCAGCTAAAACATGCATGGGAAACCCAGAGTATCGTCCACCGTGTGATTGGGAAACGATTTAAAATGCATCTCAGTTTTCGTATCCTGGTCCTCGGGTTCACCATTCCAGATGCTTTACTAACACTCTCTCCGCTTGGAGAGTCAGTGCCTTTAACCTGTTTGGCACAGCTTGAAATTTCTGTGCAAGATGAACAGGAATAGGGAGAACCAATGAGAGACTAGCTGTAGGTGTCTGCACGCGCAAATGTAACGCTCATTTCCCACCAGGAAGAGGAATTAACCAAAGGCTCAGCGTGCCCTGCCGGAAACAGATTAGGGACTGAAGCAATCCTGTGGTTCTGTGCCCAGCTCACAAGAAAGCGAGTTGAAGAAAGGAGCTAAGGGGCACTGTAATTCACAAACCTGCAGAGCTATAAATGACAGCTATCTTCCAAAAGTATATTGAAGTAAGCCTGCGAAGGGGACTTGAAAGCGGGGCAGAATTTCAGGAAAACGATTGCAGGGGGTAGACTGGAATTGCCCTGAAAGCATACGAAAAGAGGCACAACGTCGACAATGATGCACTTGGCCAAAAGGGCGTATGCGTTTTTTCCTGAATATATTCAGGAAAAAAACGCATTCGCCCTTTTTGGCCAACCAAGTAAGCCTGTAAAGGAAATCTGCACTACAATGAAATCTCACTGCCCCCCGGGCAAAAGGGCCATCTGAAAAAAGTGTAAAACCCAGAAAGGTAGGACAGGATATGGAGAACAGGGAGCCTTGTTATGCTGATTGGGAGGATGTAAATTGCCAACAGCCACCCTGGAGAAGTGTATGGTGTTTCCTGAAACACGTAAGAAATAAAGCAACACAGCCTATGGCAATTGCACTTATGGTCCTATTCCTTTGTGAAATGAAAATCAAAAACAGAGAGCCACCCCAAAGTTTGGGACGGCTGTGTTCCAAGGAAGCTCGTCTACAGTACCAGGTAAATATCCCAGAAAGCAAAAAATGGATAAAGAAGTTGTGGCACGTACGTGCAATGCAATATCACTCAGCAATGAAATCTGTGTCATCAGGCCCGTAGCGGCATAGTGAGTGGATGCAGGTATGGTGATTCTACGGGAACTATGTCACACAGAAAAAGAAACATCATAAGATATCACTAATACACGGAATGTAAACTTGAGTACACATGAACTGAATTACAAAACAGAACAGGGTCTCAAATTTAGAAAACCAACTAGTGCTTGTTTATGGGGAAAGGTGCCTTGGGGTGCTGCATAAAACCAGAGACTGAAATTAGCACAGATAACATTCCATAAGCCATATATGTAATAGACAAGACCTACTCCTTGCACAACGAAATGGACTCAACACCACATATTCAACGCCTAGGAATATACCTGACTAGGAAGAATCTTAAAACCCATGGATTTATATGTCTCTGTAAGAGAATCAAGCGTGTGTACAGCGGCATAAACGCAGCAGTGAAAATCCGATAAATCCCATTATCAAAATAAATTTCAAAAACAAAACACAAAGACAGTGAAATAGAGAGCAATTCTTAAATAATTCACTCAGGGCATGTGATGCAACGGGGATTGACCACATCTACACCCAGAGCTGGTTGAGACATAAGGCTGGACACTTCAGGCTGAGAGCATTGGTGAGTTTCAGTGAGCAAATGCGACCCTTTGAAGTCATACTGCATGGTACCCTTTCCATGGGTCCCATCTCTCCAGGTTCATGGGATTCTTCCTCCAGCTAAAACATGCATGGGAAACCCAGAGTATCGTCCACCGTGTGATTGGGAAACGATTTAAAATGCATCTCAGTTTTCGTATCCTGGTCCTCGGTTTCACCATTCCAGATGCTTTACTAACACTCTCCCCGCTTGGAGAGTCAGTGCCTTTAACCTCCTCTTTGGCACAGCTTGCAATTTCTGTGCAAGATGAACAGGAATAGGGAGAACCAATGAGAGACTAGCTGTAGGTGTCTGCACGGGCAAATGTAACGCTCATTTCCCACCAGGAAGAGGAATTAACCAAAGTCTCAGCGTGCCCTGCTGGAAACAGATTAGGGCCTGAAGCAATCCTGCGGTTTTGTGCCCAGCTCACAAGAAAGCGAGTTGAAGAAAGGAGCTCAGGGGCACTGTAATTCACAAACCTGCAGAGTTATAAATGACAGCTATCCTCCAAAAATATATTGAAGTTAGTCTGCGAATGGGACTTGAAAGCGGGGAAGAATTTCAGGAAAACGATTGCAGGGGGTAGACTGGAATTGCCCTGAAAGCATAGGAAAAGAGGCAGAACTTCGACAATGATGCACTTGGCCAAAAAGGCCGTATGCGTTTTTTCCTGAATATATTCAGGAAAAAGCGCATACGCCCTTTTTGGCCAACCAAGCAAGCCTGTAAAGGAAATCTGCACTACAATGAAATCTCACTGCCCCCCGGGCAAAAGGGCCATCTGAAAAAAGTGTAAATTCCAGAAAGGTAGGACAGGATATGGAGAACAGGGAGCCTTGTTTTGCTGATTGGCAGGATGTAAATTGCCAACAGCCACCCTGGAGAAGTGTATGGTGTTTCCTGAAACACGTAAGAAATAAAGCAACACAGCCTATGGCAATTGCACTTATGGTCCTATTCCTTAGGGAAATTAAAATCAAAAACAGAGAGCCACCCCAAAGTTGGGGACGGCTGTGTTCCCAAGAAGCTCGTCTACAGGACCAGGTAAATATCCGAGAAAGCAAAAAATGGATAAAGAAGTTGTGGGACGTACGTGCAATGCAGTATCACTCAGCAATGAAATCTGTGTCATCAGGCCCATAGCGGCATAGTGAGTGGATGCAGGTGCGGTGATTCTACGTGAACTACGTCACACAGAAAAAGAAACATCATAAGATATCACTAATGCACGGAATGTAAACTTGACTACACATGAACTGAATTACAAAACAGAACAGGGTCTCAAATTTAGAAAACCAACTAGTGCTTGCTTATGGGGAAAGGTCCCTTGGGGTGCTGCATAAAACCAGAGACTGAAATTAGCACAGATAACATTCCATAAGCGAAATATGTAATAGACAAGACCTACTCCTTGCTCAACGAAATGGACTCAACACCACATATTCAACGCCTAGGAATATACCTGACTAGGAAGAATCTTAAAACCCATGGATATATATGTCTCCATAAGAGAATCAAGTGTGTGTACAGTGGCCGAAACGCAGCTGTGAAAATCCGATAAATCCCATTATCAAAATAAATTTCAAAAACAAAACACAAAGACAGTGAAATAGAGAGCAATTCTTAAATAATTCACTCAGGGCATGTGATGCAACCGGGATTGACCACATCTACACCCAGAGCTGGTTGAGACATAAGGCTGGACACTTCAGGCTGATAGCATTGGTGAGTTTCGGTGAGCAAATGCAGACCCTTTGAAGTCATACTGCATGGTACCTATTCCATGGGTCCCAAATCTTCAGGTTCAAGGGATTCTTCCTCCAGCTAAAACATGCATGGGAAACCCACAGTATGGTCCACCGTGTGATTGGGAAACGATTTAAAATGCATCTCAGTTTTCGTATCCTGGTCCTCGGGTTCACCATTCCAGATGATTTACTAACTCTCTCCCCGCTTGGAGAGTCAGTGCCTTTAACATCCTGTTTGGCACAGCTTGCAATTTCTGTGCAAGATGAACAGGAATAGGGAGAACCAATGAGAGACTAGCTGTAGGTGTCTGCACGGGCAAATGTAACGCTCATTTCCCACCAGGAAGAGGAATTAACCAAAGGCTCAGCATGCCCTGCCAGCAACAGATTCCGGCCTGAAGCAATCCTGCGGTTTTGTGCCCAGCTCACAAGAAAGCGAGTTGAAGAAAGTAGCTCAGGGGCACTGTAATTCACAAACCTGCAGAGTTATAAATGAGAGCTATCTTCCAAAAGTATATTGAAGTAAGCCTGCGAAGGGGACTTGAAAGCGGGGCAGAATTTCAGGGAAACGATTGCAGGGGGTAGACTGGAATTGCCCTGAAAGCATAGGAAAAGAGGCACAAAGTCGACAATCATGCACTTGGCCAAAAAGGGCGTATGAGTTTTTTCCTGAATATATTCAGGAAAAAACGCATACGCCCTTTTTGGCCAACCAAGCAAGCCTGTAAAGGAAATCTGCACTACAATGAAATCTCACTGCCCCCCGGGCAAAAGGGCCATCTGAAAAAAGTGTAAAATCCAGAAAGGTAGGACAGGATATGGAGAACAGGGAGCCTTGTTATGCTGATTGGCAGGATGTAAATTGCCAACAGCCACCCTGGAGAACTGTATGGTGTTTCCTGAAACACGTAAGAAATAAAGCAACACAGCCTCTGGCAATTGCACTTATGGTCCTATTCCTTAGGGAAATTAAAATCAAAAACAGAGAGCCACCCCAAAGTTTGGAACGGCTGTGTTCCCAAGAAGCTCTTCTACAGTACCAGGTAAATATTCCAGAAAGCAAAAATGGATAAAGAAGTTGTGGCACGTACGTGCAATGCAATATCCCTCAGCAATGAAATCTGTGTCATCAGGCCCGTAGCAGCATAGTGAGTGGATGCACGTACGATGATTCTACGTGAACTACGTCACACAGAAAAAGAAACATCATAAGATATCACTAATACACGGAATGTAAACTTGACTACACATGAACTGAATTACAAAAGAGAACAGGGTCTCAAATTTAGAAAACCAACTAGTGCTTGCTTATGGGGAAAGGTGCCTTGGGGTGCTGCATAAAACCAGAGACTGAAATTAGCACAGATAACATTCAATAAGCCAAATATGTAATAGACAAGACCTACTCCTTGCTCAACGAAATGGACTCAACACCACATATTCAACGCCTAGGAATATACCTGACTAGGAAGAATCTTAAAACCCATGAATATATATGTCTCCGTAAGAGAATCAAGCGTGTGTACAGCGGCCGAAATGCAGCAGTGAAAATACGATAAATCCCGTTATCAAAATAAATTTTGAAAACAAAACACAAAGACAGTGAAATAGAGAGCAATTCTTAAATAATTCACTCAGGGCATGTGATGCAACCGGGATTGACCACATCTACACCCAGAGCTGGTTGAGACATAAGGCTGGACACTTCAGGCTGATAGCATTGGTGAGTTTCGGTGAGCAAATGCAGACCCTTTGAAGTCATACTGCATGGTACCCATTCCATGGGTCCCAACACTCCAGGTTCAAGGGATTCTTCGTTCAGCTAAAACATGCATGGGAAACACAGAGTATGGTACACCGTGAGATTGGGAAACGATTTAAAATGGATCTCAGTTTTCGTATCCTTGTCCTCGGGTTCACCATTCCAGACGCTTTACTAACACTCTCCCCGCTCGGAGAGTCAGTGCCTTTAACCTCCTCTTTGGCACAGCTTGCAATTTCTGTGCAAGATGAACAGGAATAGGGAGAACCAATGAGAGACTAGCTGTAGGTGTCTGCACGGGCAAATGTAACGCTCATTGCCCACCAGGAAGAGGAATTAAACAAAGGCTCAGCGTGCCCTGCTGAAAATAGATTAGGGCCTGAAGCAATCCTGCGGTTTTGTGCCCAGCTCACAAGAAAGCGAGTTGAAGAAAGGAGCTCAGGGGCACTGTAATTCACAAACCTGCAGAGTTATAAATGACAGCTATCCTCCAAAAATATATTGAAGTAAGCCTGCGAAGGGGACTTGAAAGCGGGGCAGAATTTCAGGAAAACGATTGCAGGGGTAGACGGGAATTGCCCTGAGAGCATAGGAAAAGAGGCACAACGTCGACAATGATGCACTTGGCCAAAAAGGGCGTATGCGTTTTTTCCTGAATATATTCAGGAAAAAACGCATACGCCCTTTTTGGCCAACCAAGCAAGCCTGTAAAGGAAATCTGCACTACAATGAAGTCTCACTGTCCCCCGGGCAAAAGGGCCATCTGAAAAAAGTGTAAAATCCAGAAAGGTAGGACAGGATATGGAGAACAGGGAGCCTTGTTATGCTGATTGGCAGGATGTAAATTGCCAGCAGCCACCCTGGAGAAGTGTATGGTGTTTCCTGAAACACGTAAGAAACAAAGCAACACAGCCTATGGCACTTCCACTTATGGTCCTATAGCTTACGGAAATTAAAATCAAAAACAGACAGCCACCCCAATATTTGGGACGGCTGTGTTCACAATAAGCTCGTCTACAGTATCAGGTAAATATCCCAGAAAGCAAAAAATGGATAAAGAAGTTGTGGCACGTACGTACAATGCAATATCACTCAGCAATGAAATCTGTGTCATCAGGCCCGTAGCGGCATAGTGAGTGGATGCAGGTACGGTGATTCTATGTGAACTACGTCACACAGAAAATGAAACATCATAAGATATCACTAATACACGGAATGTAAACTTGACTACACATGAACTGAATTACAAAACAGAACAGGGTCTCAAATTTAGAAAACCAACTAGTGCTTGCTTATGGGAAAAGGTGCGTTGGGGTGCTGCATAAAACCAGAGACTGAAATTAGCACAGATAACTTTCCATAAGCCAAATATGTAATAGACAAGACCTACTCCTTGCTCAACGAAATGGACCCAACACCACATATTCAACGCCTAGGAATATACCTGACTAGGAAGAATCTTAAAACCCATGGATATATATGTCTCCGTAAGAGAATCAAGCGTGTGTACAGCGGCCGAAACGCAGCAGTGAAAATCCGATAAATCCCATTATCAAAATAAATTTCGAAAACAAAACACAAAGACAGTGAAATAGAGAGCAATTCTTAAATAATTCACTCAGGGCATGTGATGCAACCGGGATTGACCACATCTACACCCAGAGCTGGTTGAGACATAAGGCTGGACACTTCAGGCTGATAGCATTGGTGAGTTTCGGTGAGCAAATGCAGACCCTTTGAAGTCATACTGCATGGTACCCATTCCATGGGTCCCAACTCTCCTGGTTCAAGGCATTCTTCCTCCAGCTAAAACATGCATGGGAAACCCAGAGTATCGTCCACCGTGTGATTGGGAAACGATTTAAAATGCATCTCAGTTTTCGTATCCTGGTTCTCGGGTTCACCATTCCAGATGCTTTACTAACACTCTCCCCGCTTGGAGAGTCAGTGCCTTTAACCTCCTCTTTGGCACAGCTTGCAATTTCTGTGCAAGATGAACAGCAATAGGGAGAACCAATGAGAGACTAGCTGTAGGTGTCTGCACGGGTAAATGTAACGTTCATTGCGCACCAGGAAGAGGAATTAAACAAAGGCTCAGCGTGCCCTGCTGAAAACAGATTAGGGCCTGAAGCAATCCTGCGGTTTTGTGCCCAGCTCACAAGAAAGCAAGTTGAAGAAAGGAGCTCAGGGGCACTGTAATTCACAAACCTGCAGAGTTATAAATGACAGCTATCCTCCAAAAATATATTGAAGTAAGCCTGCGAAGGGGACTTGAAAGCGGGGCAGAATTTCAGGAAAACGATTGCAGGGGTAGACTGGAATTGCCCTGAAAGCATAGGAAAAGAGGCACAACGTCGACAATGATGCACTTGGCCAAAAAGGGCGTATGCGTTTTTCCTGAATATATTCAGGAAAAAACGCATACGCCCTTTTTGGCCAACCAAGCAAGCCTGTAAAGGAAATCTGCACTACAATGAAGTCTCACTGCCCCCCGGGCAAAAGGGCCATCTGAAAAAAGTGTAAAATCCAGAAAGGTAGGACAGGATATGGAGAACAGGGAGCCTTGTTATGCTGATTGGCAGGATGTAAATTGCCAGCAGCCACCCTGGAGAAGTGTATGGTGTTTCCTGAAACACGTAAGAAACAAAGCAACACAGCCTATGGCACTTCAACTTATGGTCCTATAGCTTACGGAAATTAAAATTAAAAACAGAGAGCCACCCCAAAGTTTGGGACGGCTGTGTTCCGAAGAAGCTCGTCTACAGTACCAGGTAAATATCCCAGAAAGCAAAAAATGGATAAAGATATTGTGGCACGTACGTGCAATGCAGTATCACTCAGCAATGAAATCTGTGTCATCAGGCCCGTAGCGGTATAGTGAGTGGATGCAGGTACGGTGATTCTACGTGAACTACGTCACACAGAAAAAGAAACATCATAAGATATCACTAATACACGGAATGTAAACTTGACTACACATGAACTGAATTACAAAACAGAACAGGGTCTCAAATTTAGAAAAGCAACTAGTGCTTGCTTATGGGGAAAGGTGCGTTGGGGTGCTGCATAAAACCAGAGACTGAAATTAGCACAGATAACTTTCCATAAGCCAAATATGTAATACACAAGACCTACTCCTTGCTCAACGAAATGGACCCAACACCACATATTCAACGCCTAGGAATATACCTGACTAGGAAGAATCTTAAAACCCATGGATATATATGTCTCCGTAAGAGAATCAAGCGTGTGTACAGCGGCCGAAACGCAGCAGTGAAAATCCGATAAATCCCATTATCAAAATAAATTTCGAAAACAAAACACAAAGACAGTGAAATAGAGAGCAATTCTTAAATAATTCACTCAGGGCATGTGATGCAACCGGGATTGACCACATCTACACCCAGAGCTGGTTGAGACATAAGGCTGGACACTTCAGGGTGATAGCATTGGTGAGTTTCGGTGAGCAAATGCAGACCCTTTGAAGTCATACTGCATGGTACCCATTCCATGGGTCCCAACTCTCCAGGTTCAAGGCATTCTTCCTCCAGCCAAAACATGCATGGGAAACCCAGAGTATCGTCCACCGTGTGATTGGGAAACGATTTAAAATGCATCTCAGTTTTCGTATCCTGGTCCTCGGATTCACCATTCCAGATGCTTTACTAACATTCTCCCCGCTTGGAGAGTCAGTGCCTTTAACCTCCTGTTTGGCACAGCTTGCAATTTCTGTGCAAGATAAACAGGGATAGGGAGAACCAATGAGAGACTAGCTGTAGGTGTCTGCACGGGCAAATGTAACGCTCATTGCCGACCAGGAAGAGGAATTAACCAAAGGCTCAGCGTGCCCTGCTGAAAACAGATTAGGGCCTGAAGCAATCATGCGGTTTTGGCCCAGATCACAAGAAAGCGAGTTGAAGAAAGGAGCTCAGGGGCACTGTAATTCACAAACCTGCAGAGTTATAAATGACAGCTATCCTCCAAAAATATATTGAAGTAAGCCTGCGAAGGGGACTTGAAAGCGGGGCAGAATTTCAGGAAAACGATTGCAGGGGGTAGACTGGAATTGCCCTGAAAGCATAGGAAAAGAGGCAGAACGTTTACAATGATGCACTTGGCCAAAAAGTGCGTATGCGTTTTTTCCTGAATATATTCAGGAAAACATGCATACGCACTTTTTGGCCAACCAAGCAAGCCTGTAAATGAAATCTGCACTACAATGAAATCTCACTGCCCCCCGGGCAAAAGGGCCATCTGAAAAAAGTGTAAAATCCAGAAAGGTAGGACAGGCTATGGAGAACAGGGAGCCTTGTTATGCTGATTGGCAGGATGTAAATTGCCAGCAGCCACCCTGGAGAAGTGTATGGTGTTTCCTGAAACACGTAAGAAACAAAGCAACACAGCCTATGGCACTTCCATTTATGGTCCCAAGGATTACGGAAATTAAAATCAAAAACAGACAGCCACCCCAATATTTGGGACGGCTGTGTTCCCAAGAAGCTCGTCTACAGTATCAGGTAAATATCCCAGAAAGCAAAAAATGGATAAAGAAGTTGTGGCACGTACGTACAATGCAATATCACTCAGCAATGAAATCTGTGTCATCAGTGCCGTAGCGGCATAGTGAGTGGATGCAGTACGGTGATTCTACGTGAACTACGTCACACAGAAAAAGAAACATCATAAGATATCACTAATACACGGAATGTAAACTTGACTACACATGAACTGAATTACAAAACAGAACAGGGTCTCAAATTTAGAAAACCAACTAGTGCTTGCTTATGGGGAAAGGTGCGTTGGGGTGCTGCATAAAACCAGAGACTGAAATTAGCACAGATAACTTTCCATAAGCCAAATATGTAATAGACAAGGCCTACTCCTTGCTCAACGAAATGGACCCAACACCACATATTCAACCCCTAGGAATATACCTGACTAGGAAGAATCTTAAAACCCATGGATATATATGTCTCCGTAAGAGAATCAAGCGTGTGTACAGCGGCCGAACCGCAGCAGTGAAAATCCGATAAATCCCATTATCAAAATAAATTTCGAAAACTAAACACAAAGACAGTGTAATAGAGAGCAATTCTTAAATAATTCACTCAGGGCATGTGATGCAACCGGGATTGACCACATCTACACCCAGAGCTGGTTGAGACATAAGGCTGGACACTTCAGGCTGATAGCATTGGTGAGTTTCGGTGAGCAAATGCAGACCCTTTGAAGTCATACTGCATGGTACCCATTACATGGGTCCCAAATCTCCAGGTTTAAGGGATTCTTCCTCCAGCTAAAACATGCATGGGAAACCCAGAGTATCGTCCACCGTGTGATTGGGAAACGATTTAAAATGCATCTCAGTTTTCGTATCCTGGTCCTCGGGTTCACCATTCCAGATGGTTTACTAACACTCTCCCCGCTTGGGGAGTCAGTGCCTTTAACCTCCTCTTTGGCACATCTTGCAATTTCTGTGCAAGATGAACAGGAATAGGGAGAACCAATAAGAGACTAGCTGTAGGTGTCTGCACGGGCAAATGTAACGCTCATTGCCCACCAGGAAGAGGAATTAAACAAAGGCTCAGTGTGCCCTGCTGGAAACAGATTAGGGCCTGAAGCAATCCTGCGGTTTTGTGCCCAGCTCACAAGAAAGCGAGTTGAAGAAAGGAGCTCAGGGGCACTGTAATTCACAAACCTGCCGAGTTATAAATGACAGCTATCCTCCAAAAATATATTGAAGTAAGCCTGCGAAGGGGACTTGAAAGCGGGGCAGAATTTCAGGAAAACGATTGCAGGGGGTAGACTGGAATTGCCCTGAAAGCATAGGAAAAGAGGCACAACGTCGACAATGATGCACTTGGCCAAAAAGGGCGTATGCGTTTTGTTCTGAATATATTCAGGATAAATCGCATACGCCCTTTTTGGCCAACCAAGCAAGCCTGTAAAGGAAATCTGCACTACAATGAAGTCTCACTGCCCCCCGGGCAAAAGGGCCATCTGAAAAAAGTGTAAAATCCAGAAAGTTAGGACAGGATATGGAGAACAGGGAGCCTTGTTATGCTGATTGGCAGGATGTAAATTGCCAGCAGCCACCCTGGAGAAGTGTATGCTGTTTCCTGAAACACGTAAGAAACAAAGCAACACAGCCTATGGCACTTCCACTTATGGTCCTATAGCTTACGGAAATTAAAATCAAAAACAGACAGCCACCCCAATATTTGGGACGGCTGTGTTCACAAGAAGCTCGTCTACAGTATCAGGTAAATATCCCAGAAAGCAAAAAATGGATAAAGAAGTTGTGGCACGTACGTACAATGCAATATCACTCAGCAATGAAATCTGTGTCATCAGGTCCGTAGCGGCATAGTGAGTGGATGCAGGTACGGTGATTCTATGTGAACTACGTCACACAGAAAAAGAAACATCATAAGATATCACTAATACACGGAATGTAAACTTGACTACACATGAACTGAATTACAAAACAGAACAGGGTCTCAAATTTAGAAAACCAACTAGTGCTTGCTTATGGGGAAAGGTGCCTTGGGGTGCTGCATAAAACCAGAGACTGAAATTAGCACAGATAACTTTCCATAAGCCAAATATGTAATAGACAAGACCTACTCCTTGCTCAACGAAATGGACCCAACACCACATATTCAACGCCCAGGAATATACCTGACTAGGAAGAATCTTAAACCCCATGGATATATATGTCTCCGTAAGAGAATCAAGCGTGTGTACAGCGGCCGAAACGCAGCAGTGAAAATCCGATAAATCCCATTATCAAAATAAATTTCGAAAACAAAACACAAAGACAGTGAAATAGAGAGCAATTCTTAAATAATTCACTCAGGGCATGTGATGCAACCGGGATTGACCACATCTACACCCAGAGCTGGTTGAGACATAAGGCTGGACACTTCAGGCTGATAGCATTGGTGAGTTTCGGTGAGCAAATGCAGACCCTTTGAAGTCATACTGCATGGTACCCATTCCATGGGTCCCAACTCTCCAGGTTTAAGGGATTCTTCCTCCAGCTAAAACATGCATGGGAAACCCAGAGTATCGTCCACCGTGTGATTGGGAAACGATTTAAAATGCATCTCAGTTTTCGTATCCTGGTCCTCGGGTTCACCATTCCAGATGCTTTACTAACACTCTCCCCACTTGGAGAGTCAGTGCCTTTAACCTCCTCTTTGGCACAGCTTGCAATTTCTGTGCAAGATGAACAGGAATAGGGAGAACCAATGAGAGACTAGCTGTAGGTGTCTGCACGGGCAAATGTAACGCTCATTGCCCACCAGGAAGAGGAATTAAACAAAGGCTCAGTGTGCCCTGCTGGAAACAGATTAGGGCCTGAAGCAATCCTGCGGTTTTGTTCCCAGCTCACAAGAAAGCGAGTTGAAGAAAGGAGCTCAGGGGCACTGTAATTCACAAACCTGCCGAGTTATAAATGACAGCTATCCTCCAAAAATATATTGAAGTAAGCCTGCGAAGGGGACTTGAAGGCGGGGCAGAATTTCAGGAAAACGATTGCAGGGGGTAGACAGGAATTGCCCTGAAAGCATAGGAAAAGAGGCACAACGTCGACAATGATGCACTTGGCCAAAAAGGGCGTATGCGTTTTTTCCTTAATATATTCAGGAAAAAACGCATACGCACTTTTTGGCCAACCAAGCAAGCCTGTAAAGGAAATCTGCAATACAATGAAGTCTCACTGCCCCCCGGGCAAAAGGGCCATCTGAAAAAAGTGTAAAATCCAGAAAGGTAGGACAGGATATGGAGAACAGGGAGCCTTGTTATGCTGATTGGCAGGATGTACATTGCCAGCAGCCACCCTGGAGAAGTGTATGGTGTTTCCTGAAACACGTAAGAAACAAAGCAACACAGCCTATGGCACTTCCACTTATGGTCCTATAGCTTACGGAAATTAAAATCAAAAACAGACAGCCACCCCAATATTTGGGACGGCTGTGTTCACAAGAAGCTCGTCTACAGTATCAGGTAAATATCCCAGAAAGCAAAAAATGGTTAAAGAAGTTGTGGCACGTACGTACAATGCAATATCACTCAGCAATGAAATCTGTGTCATCAGGTCCGTAGCGGCATAGTGAGTGGATGCAGGTACGGTGATTCTATGTGAACTACGTCACACAGAAAAAGAAACATCATAAGATATCACTAATACACGGAATGTAAACTTGACTACACATGAACTGAATTACAAAACAGAACAGGGTCTCAAATTTAGAAAACCAACTAGTGCTTGCTTATGGGGAAAGGTGCCTTGGGGTGCTGCATAAAACCAGAGACTGAAATTAGAACAGATAACTTTCCATAAGCCAAATATGTAATAGACAAGACCTACTCCTTGCTCAACGAAATGGACCCAACACCACATATTCAACGCCTAGGAATATACCTGACTAGGAAGAATCTTAAACCCCATGGATATATATGTCTCCATAAGAGAATCAAGCGTGTGTACAGCGGCCGAAACGCAGCAGTGAAAATCCGATAAATCCCATTATCAAAATAAATTTCGAAAACAAAACACAAAGACAGTGAAATAGAGAGCAATTCTTAAATAATTCACTCAGGGCATGTGATGCAACCGGGATTGACCACATCTACACCCAGAGCTGGTTGAGACATAAGGCTGGACACTTCAGGCTGATAGCATTGGTGAGTTTCGGTGAGCAAATGCAGACCCTTTGAAGTCATACTGCATGGTACCCATTCCATGGGTCCCAACTCTCCAGGTTCAAGGGATTCTTCCTCCAGCTAAAACATGCATGGGAAACCCAGAGTATCGTCCACCGTGTGATTGGGAAACGATTTAAAATTCATCTCAGTTTTCGTATCCTGGTCCTCGGGTTCACCATTCCAGATGCTTTACTAACACTCTCCCCGCTTGGAGAGTCAGTGCCTTTAACCTCCTGTTTGGCACAGCTTGCAATTTCTGTGCAAGATGAACAGGAATAGGGAGAACCAATGAGAGACTAGCTGTAGGTGTCTTCACGGGCAAATGTAATGCTCATTGCCCACCAGGAAGAGGAATTAAACAAAGGCTCAGTGTGCCCTGCTGGAAACAGATTAGGGCCTGAAGCAATCATGCGGTTTTGGCCCAGATCACAAGAAAGCGAGTTGAAGAAAGGAGCTCAGGGGCACTGTAATTCACAAACCTGCAGAGTTATAAATGACAGCTATCCTCCAAAAATATATTGAAGTAAGCCTGCGAAGGGGACTTGAAAGCGCGGCAGAATTTCAGGAAAACGATTGCAGGGGGTAGACTGGAATTGCCCTGAAAGCATCGGAAAAGAGGCACAACGTCGACAATGATGCACTTGGCCAAAAATGGCGTATGCGTTTTTTCCTGAATATATTCAGGAAAAAACGCATACGCCCTTTTTGGCAAACCAAGCAAACCTGTAAAGGAAATCTGCACTACAATGAAGTCTCACTGCCCCCCGGGCAAAAGGGCCATATGAAAAAAGTGTAAAATCCAGAAAGGTAGGACAGGATATGGAGAACAGGGAGCCTTGTTATGCTGATTGGCAGGATGTAAATTGCCAGCAGCCACCCTGGAGAAGTGTATGGTGTTTCCTGAAACACGTAAGAAACAAAGCAACACAGCCTATGGCACTTCCACTTATGGTCCTATAGCTTACGGAAATTAAAATCAAAAACAGACAGCCACCCCAATATTTGGGACGGCTGTGTTCACAAGAAGCTCGTCTACAGTATCAGGTAAATATCCCAGAAAGCAAAAAATGGATAAAGAAGTTGTGGCACGTACGTACAATGCAATATCACTCAGCAATGAAATCTGTGTCATCAGGCCCGTAGCGGCATAGTGAGTGGATGCAGGTACGGTGATTCTACGTGAACTACGTCACACAGAAAAAGAAACATCATAAGATATCACTAATACACGGAATGTAAACTTGACTACACATGAACTGAATTACAAAACAGAACAGGGTCTCAAATTTAGAAAACCAACTAGTGCTTGCTTATGGGGAAAGGTGCCTTGGGGTGCTGCATAAAACCAGAGACTGAAATTAGCACAGATAACTTTCCATAAGCCAAATATGTAATAGACAAGACCTACTCCTTGCTCAACGAAATGGAACCAACACCACATATTCAACGCCTAGGAATATACCTGACTAGAAAGAATCTTAAAACCCATGAATATATATGTCTCCGTAAGAGAATCAAGCGTGTGTACAGCGGCCGAAACGCAGCAGTGAAAATCCGATAAATCCCATTATCAAAATAAATTTCGAAAACAAAACACAAAGACAGTGAAATAGAGAGCAATTCTTAAATAATTCACTCAGGGCATGTGATACAACCGGGATTGACCACATCTACACCCAGAGCTGGTTGAGACATAAGGCTGGACACTTCAGGGTGATAGCATTGGTGAGTTTCGGTGAGCAAATGCAGACCCTTTGAAGTCATACTGCATGGTACCCATTCCATGGGTCCCAACTCTCCAGGTTCAAGGGATTCTTCCTCCAGCTAAAACATGCAAGGGAAACCCAGAGTATCGTCCACCGTGTGATTGGGAAACGATTTACAATGCATCTCAGTTTTCGTATCCTGGTCCTCGGGTTCACCATTCCAGATGCTTTACTAACACTCTCCGTGCTTGGAGAGTCAGTGCCTTTAACCTCCTCTTTGGCACAGCTTGCAATTTCTGTGCAAGATGAACAGGAATAGAGAGAACCAATGAGAGACTAGCTCTAGGTGTCTGCACGGGCAAATGTAATGCTCATTTCCCACCAGGAAGAGGAATTAACCAAAGGCTCAGCGTGCCCTGCCAGAAACAGATTAGGGCCTGAAGCAATCCTGCGGTTTTCTGCCCAGCTCACAAGAAAGCGAGTTGAAGAAAGGAGCTCAGGGGCACTGTAATTCACAAACCTGCAGAGTTATAAATGACAGCTATCCTCCAAAAATATATTGAAGTAAGCCTGCGAAGGGGACTTGAAAGCGGGGCAGAATTTCAGGAAAACGATTGCAGGGGGTAGACTGGAATTGCCCTGAAAGCATAGGAAAAGAGGCAGAACGTTTACAATGATGCACTTGGCCAAAAAGTGCGTATGCGTTTTTTCCTGAATATATTCAGGAAAACACGCATATGCACTTTTTGGCCAACCAAGCAAGCCTGTAAATGAAATCTGCACTACAATGAAATCTCACTGCCCCCCGGGCAAAAGGGCCATCTGAAAAAAGTGTAAAATCCAGAAAGGTAGGACAGGCTATGGAGAACAGGGAGCCTTGTTATGCTGATTGGCAGGATGTAAATTGCCAGCAGCCACCCTGGAGAAGTGTATGGTGTTTCCTGAAACACGTAAGAAACAAAGCAACACAGCCTATGGCAATTGCACTTATGGTCCTATTGCTTAGGGAAATTAAAAACAGAGAGCCACCCCAAAGTTTCGGACGGCTGTGTTAACAAGAAGCTCGTCTACAGTACCAGGTAAATATCCCAGAAAGCAAAAAATGGATAAAGAAATTGTGGCACGTACGTGCAATGCAATATCACTCAGCAATGAAATCTTTGTCATCAGGCCCGTAGCGGCATAGTGAGTGGATGCAGGTACGGTGATTCTACGTGAACTATGTCACACAGAAAAAGAAACATCATAAGATATCACTAATACACGGAATGTAAACTTGACTACACATGAACTGAATTACAAAACAAAACAGGGTCTCAAATTTAGAAAACCAACTAGTGCTTGCTTATGGGGAAAGGTGACTTAGGGTGCTGCATAAAACCAGAGACGGAAATTAGCACAGATAACTTTCCATTAGCCAAATATGTAATAGACAAGAACTACTCCTTGCTCAACGAAATGGACTCAACACCACATATTCAACGCCTAGGAATATACCTGACTAGGAAGAATCTTAAAACCCATGGATTTATATGTCTCCATAAGAGAATCAAGCGTGTGTACAGTGGCATAAAGGCAGCAGTGAAAATCCGATAAATCCCATTATCAAAATAAATTTCGAAAACAAAACACAAAGACAGTGAAATAGAGAGCAATTCTTAAATAATTCACTCAGGGCATGTGATGCAACCGGGATTTAACACATCTACATCCAGAGCTGGTTGAGACATAAGGCTGGACACTTCAGGCTGATAGCATTGGTGAGTTTCGGTGAGCAAATGCAGACCCTTTGAAGTCATACTGCATGGTACCCATTCCATGGGTCCCAACTCTCCAGGTTCAAGGGATTCTTCCTCCAGCTAAAACATGCATGGGAAACCCAGAGTATCGTCCACCGTGTGATTGGGAAACGATTTAAAATTCATCTCAGTTTTCGTATCCTGGTCCTCGGGTTCACCATTCCAGATGCTTTACTAACACTCTCCCCGCTTGGAGAGTCAGTGCCTTTAACCTCCTGTTTGGCACAGCTTGCAATTTCTGTGCAAGATGAACAGGAATAGGGAGAACCAATGAGAGACTAGCTGTAGGTGTCTGCACGGGCAAATGTAATGCTCATTTCCCACCAGGAAGAGGAATTAACCAAAGGCACAGCATGCCCTGCCGGAAAGAGATTAGGGCCTGAAGCAATCCTGCGGTTTTGTGCCCAGCTCACAAGAAAGCGAGTTGAAGAAAGGAGCTCAGGGGCACTGTAATTCACAAACCTGCAGAGTTATAAATGACAGCTATCCTCCAAAAATATATTGAAGTAAGCCTGCGAAGGGGACTTGAAAGCGGGGCAGAATTTCAGGAAAACGATTGCAGGGGGTAGACTGGAATTGCCCAGAAAGCATAGGAAAAGAGGCAGAACGTCGACAATGGTGCACGTGGCCAAAAAGTTCGTATACATTTTTTCCTGAATATATTCAGGGAAAAATGCATACGCCCTTTTTTGCAAACCAAGCAAGCCTGTAAAGGAAATCTGCACTACAATGAAGTCTAACTGTCCCCTGGGCAAAAGGGCCATCTGAAAAAAGTGTAAAATCCAGAAAGGTAGGACAGGATATGGAGAACAGGGACCCTTGTTATGCTGATTGGCAGGATGTAAATTGCCAACAGCCACACTGGAGAAGTGTATGCTGTTGCCTGAAACCCATAATAAACAAAGCAACACAGCCTATGGCACTTCCACTTATGGTACTATAGCTTACGGAAATTAAAATCAAAAACAGACAGCCACCCCAATGTTTGGGACGGCTGTGTTCACAAGAAGCTCGTCTACAGTACCAGGTAAATATCCCAGAAAGCAAAAAATGGATAAAGAAGTTGTGGCACGTACGTGCAATGCAATATCGCTCAGCAATGAAATCTGTGTCATCAGGCCCGTAGCGGCATAGTGAGTGGATGCAGGTATGGTGATTCTACGTGAACTACGTCACACAGAAAAAGAAACATCATAAGATATCACTAATACACGGAATGTAAACTTGACTACACATGAACTGAATTACAAAGCAGAACAGGATCTCAAATTTAGAAAACCAACTAGTGCCTGCTTATGGGGAAAGGTGCCTTGGGGTGCTGCATAAAACCAGAGACTGAAATTAGCACAGATAACATACCATAAACCAAATATATAATAGAAAAACCTACTCCTTGCTCAACGAAATGGACTCAACACCACATATTCAACGCCTAGGTATATACCTGACTAGGAAGAATCTTAAAACCCATGGATTTATATGTCTCTGTAAGAGAATCAAGCGTGTGTACAGCGGCATGAACGCAGCAGGGAAAATCCGATAAATCTCATTATCAAAATAAATTTCAAAAACAAAACACAAAGACAGTGAAATAGAGAGCAATTCTTAAATAATTCACT
Organism: Phocoena phocoena; assembly: GCF_963924675.1. Taxonomy (NCBI): domain Eukaryota; kingdom Metazoa; phylum Chordata; class Mammalia; order Artiodactyla; family Phocoenidae; genus Phocoena; species Phocoena phocoena. The sequence continues at coordinate 169,562 of NW_027077403.1, read as the reverse complement.
AAGGGCATGTGATGCAACCGGGATTTACCACAACTACACCCAGAGCTGGTTGAGACATAAGGCTGGACACTTCAGGCTGATAGCATTGGTGAGTTTCGGTGAGCAAATGCAGACCCTTTGAAGTCATACTGCATGATACCCATTCCATGGGTCCCAACTCTCTAGGTTCAAAGGATTCTTCCTCTGGCTAAAACATGCATGAGAAACCCAGAGTATCGTCCACCGTGTGATTGGGAAACAATTTAAAATGCATCTCAGTTTTTGTATCCTTGTCCTCGGGTTCACCATTCCAGATGCTTTACTAACAATCTCCCCGCTTGGAGAGTCAGTGCCTTTAACCTCGTATTTGGCACAGCTTGCAATTTCTGTGCAAGATGAACAGGAATAGGAGAAGCAATGAGAGACTAGATGTAGGTGTCTGCACGGGCAAATGTAACGCTCATTTCCCACCAGGAAGAGGAATTAACCAAAGGCTCAGCGTGCCCTGCTGGAAACAGATTAGGGCCTGAAGCAATCCTGCGGTTTTGTGCCCAGCTCACAAGAAAGCGAGTTGAAGAAAGGAGCTCAGGGGCACTGTAATTCACAAACCTGCAGAGTTATAAATGACAGCTATCCTCCAAAAATATATTGAAGTAAGACTGCGAAGGGGACTGGAAAGCGGGGCAGAATTTCAGGAAAACGATTGCATGGAGTAGACTGGAATTGCCCTGAAAGCATAGGAAAAGAGGCACAACGTCGACAATGATGCACTTGGCCAAAAAGGGCGTATGCGTATTTTCCTGAATATATTCAGGAAAAAACGCATACGCCCTTTTTGGCCAACCAAGCAAGCCTGTAAAGGAAATCTGCACTAAAAGGAAAGCTCACTGCCCCCCCCGCCCGGGCAAAAGGGCCATCTGAAAAAAGTGTAAAATCCAGAAAGGTAGGACAGGATATGGAGAACAGGGAGCATTGTTATGCTGATTGGCAGGATGTAAATTGTGAACAGCCACCCAGGAGAAGTGTATGGTGTTTCCTGAAATACGTAAGAAATAAAGCAACACAGCCTATGGCAATTGTACTTATGGTCCTATTGCTTAGGGAAATTAAAATCAAAAACAGAGAGCCACCCCAAAGTTTGGGACGGCTGTGTTCCCAAGAAGCTCGTCTACAGTACCAGGTAAATATCCCAGAAAGCAAAAAATGGATAAAGAAGTTGTGGCACGTACGTGCAATGCAATATCACTCAGCAATGAAATCTGTGTCATCAGGCCCGTAGCGGCATAGTGAGTGGATGCAGGTACGGTGATTATACGTGAACTACGTCACACAGAAAAAGAAACATCATAAGATATCACTAATACACGGAATGAAAACTTGACTACACATGAACTGAATTACAAAACAGAACAGGGTCTCAAATTTAGAAAACCAACTAGTGCTTGCTTATGGGGCAAGGTGCCTTGGGGAGCTGCATAAAACCAGAGACTGAAATTAGCACAGATAACATTCCATAAGCCAAATATGTAATAGACAAGACCTACTCCTTGCTCAACGAAATGGACTCAACACCACATATTCAAGGCCTAGGAATATACCTGACTAGGAAGAATCTTAAAACCCATGGATTTATATGTCTCCGTAAGAGAATCAAGCGTGTGTACAGCGGCATAAACGCAGCACTGAAAATCCGATAAATCCCATTATCAAAATAAATTTCGAAAACAAAACACAAAGACAGTGAAATAGAGAGCAATTCTTAAATAATTCACTCAGGACATGTGACGCAACCGGGACTTAACACATCTACACCCAGAGCTGGTTGAGACATAAGGCTGGACACTTCAGGCTGATAGCATTGGTGAGTTTCGGTGAGCAAATGCAGACCCTTTGAAGTCATACTGCATGGTACTCATTCCTTGGGTCCTAACTCTCCAGGTTCAAGGGATTCTTCCTCCAGCTAAAACATGCATGGGAAACCCAGAGTATCGTCCACCGTGTGATTGTGAAACGATTTAAAATGCATCTCAGTTTTCGTATCCTGGTCCTCGGGTTCACCATTCCAGATGCTTTACTAACACTCTCCCCGCTTGGAGAGTCAGTGCCTTTAACCTCCTGTTTGGCACAGCTTGCAATTTCTGTGCAAGATGAACAGGAATAGGGAGAACCAATGAGAGACTAGCCGTAGGTGTCTGCACGGGCAAATGTAACGCTCATTTCCCACCAGAAAGAGGAATTAACCAAAGGCTCAGTGTGCCCTGCCGGAAACAGATTAGGACCTGAAGCAATCCTGCGGTTTTGTGCCCAGCTCACAAGAAAGCGAGTTGAAGAAAGGAGCTCTGGGGCACTGTAATTCACAAACCTGCAGAGTTGTAAATGACAGCTATCCTCCAAAAATATATTGAAGTAAGCCTGCGAAGGGGACTTGAAAGCGGGGCAGAATTTCAGGAAAACGATTGCAGGGGGTAGACTGCAATTGCCCAGAAAGCATAGGAAAAGAGGCAGAACGTCGACAATGGTGCACTTGGCCAAAAAGTGCGTATGCATTTTTTCCTGAATATATTCAGGAAAAAATGCATAAGCCCTTTTTCGCAAACCAGCAAGCCTGTAAAGGAAATCTGCACTAAAATGAAGTCTCACTGCCCCCTGGGCAAAAGGGACATCTGAAAAAAGTGTAAAATCCAGAAAGGTAGGACAGGATATGGAGAAAAGGGAGCCTTGTTATGCTGATTGGCAGGATGTAAATTGCCAACAGCCACCCTGGAAAACTGTATGGTGTTTCCTAAAACCCATAAGAAACAAAGCAACACAGCCTATGGCACTTCCACTTATGGTCCCAAGAATTACGGAAATTAAAATCAAAAACAGACAGCCACCCCAATGTTTGGGACGGCTGTGTTCAGAAGAAGCTCGTCTACATTACCACGTAAATATCCCAGAAATCAGAAAATGGATAAAGAAGTTGTGGCAGGTACGTCCAATGCAATATCACTCAGCAAAAAAATCTGTGTCATCAGGCCCTTAGCGGTTAGTGAGTGGATGCATGTACGGTGATTCTACGTGAACTACGTCACACAGAAATAGAAACATCATAAGATATCACTAATACACGGAATGTAAACTTGACTACACATGAACTGAATTACAAAACAGAACAGGGTCTCAAATTTAGAAAACCAACTAGTGCTTGGTTATGGGGAAAGGTGCGTTGGGGTGTTGCATAAAACCAGAGACTGAAATTAGCACAGATAACTTTCCATAGGCCAAATATATAATAGACAAGACCTACCCCTTGCTCAAAGAAATAGACACAACACCACATGTTCAACGCCTAGGAATATACATGACTAAGAAGAATCTTAAAACTCATGGATATATATGTTTCTGTAAAAGAATCAAGCGTGTGTACAGCGGCCGAAACGCAGTAGTGAAAATCCGATAAATCCCATTATCAAAATAAATTTCGAAAACAAAACACAAAGACAGTGAAATAGAGAGCAATTCTTAAATAATTCACTCAGGGCATGTGATGCAACCTGGATTGACTACATCTACACCCAGAGCTGGTTGAGACATAAGGCTGGACACTTCAGGCTGATAGCATTGGTGAGTTTCGGTGAGCAAATGCAGACCCTTTGAAGTCATACTGCATGGTACACATTCCATGGGTCCCAACTCTCCAGGTTCAACGGATTCTTCCTCCAGCTAAAACATGCATGGGAAACCCAGAGTATGTTCCACCGTGTGATTGGGAAACGATTTAAAATGCATCTCAGTTTTCGTATCCTGGTCCTCGGGTTCACCATTCCAGATGCTTTACTAACACTCTCCCCGCTTGCAGAGTCAGTGCCTTTAACCTCCTCTTTGGCACAGCTTGCAATTTCTGTGCAAGATGAACAGGAATAGGGAGAACCAATGAGAGACTAGCTGTAGGTGTCTGCACGGGCAAATGTAACGCTCATTTCCCACCAGGAAGAGGAATTAACCAAAGGCTCAGCGTGCCCTGCCGGAAACAGATTAGGGCCTGAAGCAATCCTGCGGTTTTGTGCCCAGCTCACAAGAAAGCGAGTTGAAGAATGGAGCTCAGGGGCACTGTAATGCACAAACCTGCAGAGTTATAAATGACAGCTATCCTCCAAAAATATATTGAAGTAAGCCTGCGAAGGGGACTTGAAAGCGGCGCAGAGTTTCAGGAAAACGATTGCAGGGGGTAGACTGGAATTGCCCTGAAAGCATAGGAAAAGAGGCAGAACGTCGACAATGATGCACTTGGCTAAAAAGGGCGTATGCGTTTTTTCCTGAATATATTCAGGAAAAAACGCATACGCCCTTTTTGGCCAATCAAGCAAGCCTGTAAAGGAAATCTGCACTACAATGAAGTCTCACTGCCCCCCGGGCAAAAGGGCCATCTGAAAAAAGTGTAAAATACAGAAAGGTAGGACAGGATATGGAGAACAGGGAGCCTTGTTATGCTGATTGGCAGGATGTAAATTGCCAGCAGCCAACCTGGAGAAGTGTATGGTGTTTCCTGAAACACGTAAGAAACAAAGCAACACAGCCTATGGCACTTCCACTTATGGTCCTATAGCTTACGGAAATTAAAATCAAAAACAGACAGCCACCCCAATATTTGGGACGGCTGTGTTCACAAGAATCTTGTCTACAGTATCAGGTAAATATCCCAGAAAGCAAAAAATGGATAAAGAAGTTGCGGCACGTACGTACAATGCAATATCACTCAGCAATGAAATCTGTGTCATCAGGCCCGTAGCGGCATAGTGAGTGGATGCAGGTACGGTGATTCTACGTGAACTACGTCACACAGAAAAAGAAACATCATAAGATATCACTAATACACGGAATGTAAACTTGACTACACATGAACTGAATTACAAAACAGAACAGGGTCTCAAATTTAGAAAACCAACTAGTGCTTGCTTATGGGGAAAGGTGCGTTGGGGTGCTGCATAAAACCAGAGACTGAAATTAGCACAGATAACTTTCCATAAGCCAAATATGTAATAGACAAGACCTACTCCTTGCTCAACGAAATGGACCCAACACCACATATTCAATGCCTAGGAATATACCTGACTAGGAAGAATCTTAAAACCCATGGATATATATGTCTCCGTAAGAGAATCAAGCGTGTGTACAGCGGCCGAAATGCAGCAGTGAAAATCCGATAAATCCCATTATCAAAATAAATTTCGAAAACAAAACACAAAGACAGTGAAATAGAGAGCAATTCTTAAACAATTCACTCAGGGCATGTGATGCAACCGGGATTGACCACATCTACACCCAGAGCTGGTTGAGACATTAGGCTGGACACTTCAGGCTGACAGCATTGGTGAGTTTCGGTGAGGAAATGCAGACCCTTTGAAGTCATACTGCATGGTACCCATTCCATGGGTCCCAACTCTCCAGGTTCAAGGGAATCTTCCTCCAGCTAAAACATGCATGGGAAACCCAGAGTATCGTCCACCGTGTGATTGGGAAACGATTTAAAATGCATCTCAGTTTTCGTATCCTGGTCCTCGGGTTCACCATTCCAGATGCTTTACTAACACTCTCCCCGCTTGGAGAGTCAGTGCCTTTAACCTCCTCTTTGGCACAGCTTGCAATTTCTGTGCAAGATGAACAGGAATAGGGAGAACCAATGAGAGACTAGCTGTAGGTGTCTGCACGGGCAAATGTAAGGCTCATTGCCCACCAGGAAGAGGAATTAAACAAAGGCTCAGTGTGCCCTGCTGGAAACAGATTAGGGCCTTAAGCAATCCTGCGGTTTTGTGCCCAGCTCACAAGAAAGCGAGTTGAAGAAAGGAGCTCAGGGGCACTGTAATTCACAAACCTGCAGAGTTATAAATGACAGCTATCTTCCAAAAGTATATTGAAGTAAGCCTGCGAAGGGGACTTGAAAGCGGGGCAGAATTTCAGGAAAACAATTGCAGGGGGTAGACTGGAAATGCCCTGAAAGCATAGGAAAAGAGGCACAACGTCGACAATGATGCACTTGGCCAAAAAGGGCGTATGCGTTTTTTCCTGAATATATTCAGGAAAAAACGCATACGCCCTTTTTGGCCAACCAAGCAAGCCTGTAAAGGAAATCTGCACTACAATGAAATCTCACTGCCCCCCGGGCAAAAGGGCCATCTGAAAAAAGTGTAAAATCCAGAAAGGAAGGACAGGATATGGAGAACAGGGAGCCTTGTTATGCTGATTGGCAGGATGTAAATTGTGAAGAGCCACCCTGGAGAAGTGTATGGTGTTTCCTGAAACACGTAAGAAATAAAGCAACACAGCCTATGGCAATTGCAATTATGGTCCTATTCCTTAGGGAAATTAAAATCAAAAACAGAGAGCCACCCCAAAGTTTGGGACGGCTGTGTTCCCAAGAAGCTCGTCTACATTACCAGGTAAATATCCCAGAAAGCAAAAACTGGATAAAGAAGTTGTGGCACGTACGTGGAATGCAGTATCACTCAGCAATGAAATCTGTGTCATCAGGCCCGTAGCGGCATAGTGAGTGGATGCACATACGGTGATTCTACGTGAACTACGTCACACAGAAAAAGAAACATCATAAGATATCACTAATACACGGAATGTAAACTTGACTACACATGAACTGAATTACAAAACAGAACAGGGTCTCAAATTTAGAAAACCAACTAGTGCTTGCTTATGGGGAAAGGTGCCTTGGGGTGCTGCATAAAACCAGAGACTGAAATTAGCACAGATAACTTTCCATAAGCCAAATATGTAATAGACAAGACCTACTCCTTGCTCAACGAAATGGACTCAACACCACATATTCATCGCCTAAGAATATACCTGACTAGGAAGAAACTTAAAACCCATGGATATATATGTCTCTGTAAGAGAATCAAGCGTGTGTACAGCGGCCGAAACGCAGCAGTGAAAATCCGATAAATCCCATTATCAAAATAAATTTCGAAAACAAAACACAAAGACAGTGAAATAGAGAGCAATACTTAAATAATTCACTCAGGGCATGTGATGCAACCAGGATTGACCACATCTACACCCAGAGCTGGTTGAGACATAAGGCTGGACACTTCAGGCGGATAGCATTGGTGAGTTTCGGTGAGCAAATGCAGACCCTTTAAAGTCATACTTCATGGTACTATTCCATGGGTCCCAACTCTTCAGGTTCAAGGGATTCTTCCTCCAGCTAAAACATGCATGGGAAACCCACAGTATGGTCCACCGTGTGATTGGGAAACGATGTAAAATGCATCTCAGTTTTCGTATCCTGGTCCTCGGGTTCACCATTCCAGATGCTTTACTAACACTCTCCCTGCTAGGAGAGTCATTGCATTTAACCTCCTGTTTGGCACAGCTTGCAATTTCTGTGCAAAATGAACAGGAATAGGGAGAACCAATGAGAGACTAGCTTTAGGTGTCTGCAATGGCTAATGTAACGCTCATTTCCCACTAGGAAAAGGAATTAACCAAAGGCACAGCGTGCCCTGCCCGAAAGAGATTAGGGCCTGAAGCAATCCTGCGGTTTTGTGCGCACTCACAAAGAAGCGAGTTGAAGAAAGGAGCTCAGGGGCACTGTAATTCACAAACCTGCAGAGTTATAAATGACAGCTATCCTCCAAAAATATATTGAAGTAAGCCTGCGAAGGGGACTTGAAAGCGGAGCAGAGTTTCAGGAAAACCATTGCAGGGGGTAGACTGGCATTGCCCTGAAAGCATAGGAAAAGAGGCACAACGTCGACAATGATGCACTTGGCCAAAAAGGGCGTATGCGTTTTTTCCTGAATATATTACGGAAAAAACGCATACGCCCTTTTTGGCCAACCAAGCAAGCCTGTAAAGGAAATCTGCACTACAATGAAGTCTCACTGCCCCCCGGACAAAAGGGCCATCTGAAAAAAGTGTAAAATCCAGAAAGGTAGGACAGGATATGGAGAACAGGGAGCCTTGTCATGCTGATTGGCAGGATGTAAATTGCCAGCAGCCATCCTGGAGAATTGTATGGTGTTTCCTGAAACACGTAAGAAACAAAGCAACACAGCCTATGGCACTTCCACTTATGGTCCTATAGCTTACGGAAATTAAAATAAAAAACAGACAGCCACCCCAATATTTGGGCCGGCTGTGTTCACAAGAAGCTCGTCTACAGTATCAGGTAAATATCCCAGAAAGCAATAAATGGATAAAGAAGTTGTGGCACGTACGTGCAATGCAGTATCACTCAGCAATGAAATCTGTGTCATCAGGCCCGTAGCGGCATAGTGAGTGGATGCAGGTACGGTGATTCTACGTGAACTACGTCACACAGAAAAAGAAACATCATAAGATATCACTAATACACGGAATGTAAACTTGACTACACATGAACTGAATTACAAAACAGAACAGTGTCTCAAATTTAGAAAACCAACTAGTGCTTGCTTATGGAGAAAGGTGCCTTGGGGTGCTGCATAAACCAGAGACTGAAATTAGCACAGATAACTTTCCATAAGCCAAATATGTAATAGACAAGACCTACTCCTTGCTCAACGAAATGGACCCAACACCACATATTCAACGCCTAGGAATATACCTGACTAGGAAGAATCTTAAAACCCATGGATATATATGTCTCCGTAAGAGAATCAAGCGTGTGTACAGCGGCCGAAACGCAGCAGTGAAAATCCGATAAATCCCATTATCAAAATAAATTTCGAAAACAAAACACAAAGACAGTGAAATAGAGAGCAATACTTAAATAATTCACTCAGGGCATGTGATGCAACCGGGATTGACCACATCTACACCCAGAGCTGGTTGAGACATAAGGCTGGACACTTCAGGCTGATAGCATTGGTGAGTTTCGGTGAGCAAATGCAGACCCTTTGAAGTCATACTGCATGGTACCTATTCCATGGGTCCCAACTCTTCAGGTTCAAGGGATTCTTCCTCCAGCTAAAACATGCATGGGAAACCCAAAGTATTGTCCACCGTGTGATTGGGAAACGATTTAAAATGCATCTCAGTTTTCGTATCCTGGTCCTCGGGTTCACCATTCCAGATGCTTTACTAACACTCTCCCTGCTAGGAGAGTCATTGCATTTAACCTCCTGTTTGGCACAGCTTGCAATTTCTGTGCAAAATGAACAGGAATAGGGAGAACCAATGAGAGACTAGCTTTAGGTGTCTGCAATGGCAAATGTAACGCTCATTTCCCACCAGGAAAAGGAATTAACCAAAGGCTAAGCGTGCCCTGCCGGAAAGAGATTAGGGCCTGAAGCAATCCTGCGGTTTTGTGCCCGCTCACAAGAAAGCGAGTTGAAGAAAGGAGCTCAGGGGCACTGTAATTCACAAACCTGCAGAGTTATAAAAGACAGCTATCCTCCAAAAATATATTGAAGTAAGCCTGCGAAGGGGACTTGAAAGCGGAGCAGAGTTTCAGGAAAACCATTGCAGGGGGTAGACTGGAATTGCCCTGAAAGCATAGGAAAAGAGGCACAACGTCGACAATGATGCACTTGGCCAAAAAGGGCGTATGCGTTTTTTCCTGAATATATTCAGGAAAAAACGCATACGCCCTTTTTGGCCAACCAAGCAAGCCTGTAAAGGAAATCTGCACTACAATGAAATCTCACTGCCCCCCCCCGGGCAAAAGGGCCATCTGAAAAAAGTGTAAAATCCAGAAAGTTAGGACAGGATATGGAGAACAGGGAGCCTTGTTATGCTGATTGGCAGGATGTAAATTGTGAACAGCCACCCTGGAGAAGTGTATGGTGTTTCCTGAAATACGTAAGAAATAAAGCAACAGAGCCTATGGGAATTGCACTTATGGTCGTATTGCTTAGGGAAATTAAAATCAAAAACAGAGAGCCACCCGAAAGTTTGGGACGGCTGTGTTCCCAAGAAGCTCGTCTACAGGACCAGGTAAATATCCCAGAAAGAAAAAAATGGATAAAGATGTTGTGGCACGTACGTGCAATGCAATATCACTCAGCAATGAAATCTGTGTCATCAGGCCCGTAGCGGCATAGTGAGTGGATGCAGGTACGGTGATTCTACGTGAACTACGTCACACAGAAAAAGAAACATCATAAGATATCACTAATACACGGAATGTAAACTTGACTACACATGAACTGAATTACAAAACAGAACAGGGTCTCAAATTTAGAAAACCAACTAGTGCTTGCTTATGGGGAAAGGTGCCTTGGGGTGCTGCATAAAACCAGAGACTGAAATTAGCACAGATAACTATCCATAAGCCAAATATGTAATAGACAAGACCTACTCCTTGCTCAACGAAATGGACCCAACACCACATATTCAACGCCTAGGAATATACCTGACTAGGAAGAATCTTAAAACCCATGGATATATATGTCTCCGTAAGAGAATCAAGCGTGTGTACAGCGAACGAAACGCAGCAGTGAAAATCCGATAAATCCCATTATCAAAATAAATTTCGAAAACAAAACACAAAGACAGTGAAATAGAGAGCAATTCTTAAATAATTCACTCAGGACATGTGATGCAACCGGGATTGACCACATCTACAACCAGAGCTGGTTGAGACATAAGGCTGGACACTTCAGGCTGATAGCATTGGTGAGTTTCGGTGAGCAAATGCAGACCCTTTGAAGTCATACTGCATGGTACCCATTCCATGGGTCCCAACTCTCCAGGTTCAAGGGATTCTTCCTCCAGCTAAAACATTCCTGGGAAACCCAGAGTATCGTCCACCGTGTGATTGGGAAACGATTTAAAATGCATCTCAGTTTTTGTATCCTGGTCCTCGGGTTCTCCATTCCAGATGCTTTACTAACACTCTCCCCACTTGGAGAGTCAGTGCCTTTAACCTCCTCTTTGGCACAGCTTGCAATTTCTGTGCAAGATGAACAGGAATAGGGAGAACCAATGAGAGACTAGCTTTAGGTGTCTGCACGGGCAAATGTAACGCTCATTGCCCACCAGGAAGAGGAATTAAATAAAGGCTCAGTGTGCCCTGCTGGAAACAGATTAGGGCCTGAAGCAATCCTGCGGTTTTGTGCCCAGCTCACAAGAAAGCGAGTTGAAGAAAGGAGCTCAGGGGCACTGTAATTCACAAACCTGCAGAGTTATAAATGACAGCTATCCTCCAAAAGTATATTGAAGTAAGCCTGCGAAGGGGACTTGAACGCGGGGCCGAGTTTCAGGAAAACCATTGCAGGGGGTAGACTGGAATTGCCCTGAAACATAGGAAAAGAGGCACAACGTCGACAATGATGCACTTGGCCAAAAAGGGCGTATGCGTTTTTTCCTGAATATATTCAGGAAAAAACGCATACGCACTTTTTTGCCAACCAAGCAAACCTGTAAAAGAAATCTGCACTACAATGAAATCTCACTGCCCCCCGGGCAAAAGGGCCATCTGAAAAAAGTGTAAAATCCAGAAAGGTAGGACAGGATATGTAGAACAGGGAGCCTTGTTATGCTGATTGGCAGGATGTAAATTGTGAACAGCCACCCTGGAGAAGTGTATGGTGTTTCCTGAAACACGTAAGAAATAAAGCAACACAGCCTATGGCAATTGCACTTATGGTCCTATTGCTTAGGGAAATTAAAATCAAAAACAGAGAGCCACCGCAAAGTTTGGGACGGCTGTGTTCCCAAGAAGCTCGTCTACAGGACCAGGTAAATATCCCAGAAAGCAAAAAATGGATAAAGAAGTTGTGGCACGTACGTGCAATGCAATATCACTCAGCAATGAAATCTGTGTCATCAGGCCCGTAGCGGCATAGTGAGTGGATGCAGGTACGGTTATTCTACGTGAACTACGCCACACAGAAAAAGAAACATCATAAGATATCACTAATACACGGAATGTAAACTTGACTACACATGAACTGAATTACAAAACAGAACAGGGTCTCAAATTTAGAAAACCAACTAGTGCTTGCTTATGGGAAAAGTGTCTTGGGGTGCTGCATAAAACCAGAGACTGAAATTAGCACAGATAACATTCCATAAGCCAAATATGTAATAGACAAGACCTACTCCTTGCTCAGCGAAATGGACTCAACACCACATATTCAACGCCTAGGAATATACCTGACTAGGAAGAATCTTAAAATCCATGGATATATATGTCTCCGTAAGAGAATCAAGCGTGTGTACAGCGGCCGAAACGCAGCAGTGAAAATCCGATAAATCCCATTATCAAAATAAATTTCGAAAACAAAACACAAAGACAGTGAAATAGAGAGCAATTCTTAAATAATTCACTCAGGGCATGTGATGCAACCGGGATTGACCACATCTACACCCAGAGCTGGTTGAGACATAAGGCTGGACACTTCAGGCTGATAGCATTGGTGAGTTTCGGTGAGCAAATGCAGACCCTTTGAAGTCATACTGCATGGTACCCATTCCATGGGTCCCAACTCCCCAGGTTCAAGGCATTCTTCCTCCACCTAAAACATGCAGGGGAAACCCAGAGTATCGTCCACCGTGTGATTGGGAAACGATTTAAAATGCATCTCAGTTTTCGTATCCTGGTCCTCGGGTTCACCATTCCAGATGCTTTACTAACACTCTCCCCGCTTGGAGAGTCAGTGCCTTTAACCTCCTGTTTGGCACAGCTTGCAATTTCTGTGCAAGATGAACAGGAATAGGGAGAACAAATGAGAGACTAGCTGTAGGTGTCTGCACGGGCAAATGTAACGCTCATTGCCCACCAGGAAGAGGAATTAAACAAAGGCTCAGCGTGCCCTGCCGAAAACAGATTAGGGCCTTAAGCAATCCTGCGGTTTTGTGCCCAGCTCACAAGAAAGCGAGTTGAAGAAAGGAGCTCAGGGGCACTGTAATTCACAAACCTGCAGAGTTATAAATGACAGCTATCCTCCAAAAATATATTGAAGTAAGCCTGCGAAGGGGACTGAGAGCGGGGTAGAATTTCAGGAAAACGATTGCAGGGGGTAGACTGGATTTGCCCTGAAAGCATAGGAAAAGAGGCACAACGTCGACAATGATGCACTTGGCCAAAAATGGCGTATGCGTTTTTTCCTGAATATATTCAGGAAAAAACGCATACGCCCTTTTTGGCCAACCAAGCATGCCTGTAAGGAAATCTGTACTACAATGAAGTCTCACTGCCCCCCGGGCAAAAGGGCCATGTGAAAAAAGTGTAAAATCCAGAAAGGTAGGACAGGATATGGAGAACAGGGAGCCTTGTTATGCTGATTGGCAGGATGTAAATTGCCCACAGCCACCCTGGAGAAGTGTATGGTGTTTCCAGAAACACGTAAGAAATAAAGCAACACAGCCTATGGCAATTGCACTTATGGTCCTATTGCTTAGGGAAATTAAAATCAAAAACAGAGAACCACCCCGAAGTTTGGGACGGCTGTGTTCCCAAGAAGCTCGTCTACAGTACCAGGTAAATATCCCAGAAAGCAAAAAATGGATAAAGAAATTGTGGCACGTACGTACAATGCAATATCACTCAGCAATGAAATCTGTGTCATCAGGCCCGTAGCGGCATAGTGAGTGGATGCAGGTACGGTGATTCTACGTGAACTACGTCACACAGAAAAAGAAACATCATAAGATATCACTAATACACGGAATGTAAACTTGACTACACATGAACTGAATTACAAAACAGAACAGGGTCTCAAATTTAGAAAACCAACTAGTGCTTGCTTATGGGGAAAGGTGCCTTGGGGTGCTGCATAAAACCAGAGACTGAAATTAGCACAGATAATATTCCAAAAGCCAAATATGTAATGACAAGACCTACTCCTTGCTCAACGAAATGGACTCAACACCACATATTCAACGCCTAGGAATATACCTGACTAGGAAGAATCTTAAAACCCATGGATTTATATGTCTCCGTAAGAGAATCAAGCGTGTGTACAGCGGCCGAAACGCAGCAGTGAAAATCCGATAAATCCCATTATCAAAATAAATTTCAAAAACAAAACACAAAGACAGTGAAATAGAGAGCAATTCTTAAATAATTCACTCAGGGCATGTGATGCAACCGGGATTTAACACATCTACACCCAGAGCTGGTTGAGACATAAGTTTGGACACTTCAGGCTGATAGCATTGGTGAGTTTCGGTGAGCAAATGCAGACCCTTTGAAGTCATACTGCATGGTACTTATTCCATGGGTCCCAACTCTCCAGGGTCAAGGGATTCTTCCTCCAGCTAAAACATGCATGGGAAACCCACAGTATGGTCCACCGTGTGATTGGGAAATGACTTAAAATGCATCTCAGTTTTCATATCCTGGTCCTCGGGTTCACCATTCCAGATTCTTTACTAACACTCTCCCTACTTGGAGAGTCAGTGCCTTTAACCTCCTGTTTGGCACAGCTTGCAATTTCTGTGCAAGATGAACAGGAATAGGGAGAAGCAATGAGAGACTAGCTATAGGAGTCTGCACGGGCAAATGTAACGCTCATTTCCCACCAGGAAGAGGAATTAACCAAAGGCTCAGTGTGCCCTGCCGGAAAGAGATTAGGGCCTGAAGCAATCCTGCGGTTTTGTGCCCAGCTCACAAGAGAGCGAGTTGAAGAAAGTAGCTCAGGGGCACTGTAATTCACAAACCTGCAGAGTTATAAATGACAGCTATCCTCCAAAAATATATTGCAGTAAGCCTGCGAAGGGGACTTGAAAAAGGGTCAGAGTTTCAGGAAAACGATTGCAGGGGGTAGACTGGAATTGCCCTGAAAGCATAGGAAAAGAGGCAGAACGTCGACAATGATGCACTTGGCCAAAAAGGGCGTATGCGTTTTTTCCTGAATATATTCAGCAAAAAACGCATACGCCCTTTTTGGCCAACCAAGCAAGCCTGTAAAGGAAATCTGCACTACAATGAAGTCTCACTGCCCCCCGTTCAAAAGGGCCATCTTAAAAAAGAGTAAAATCCAGAAAGGCACGACAGGGCATGGAGAACAGAGAGCCTTGTTATGATGATGGGTGTGATGTAAATTGCCAACAGACACTCTGGAGAAATATATGGTGTTTCCTGAATACCTAAAAAACAAAGCAACAGAGCCAACGCACTTCCACTTATTGTCCTATAGGTTAGGAAAATTAAGATCAAAAACACACATCCACCCCAAAGTTTCGGACGGCTCTGTTTCCAAGCACCTCGTCTACGCTACAAGTTATATATGCCAAAAGGCGAAAAATAGACAAAGATATTGCAGTACGTACGTACAATGGAATATCACCCAGCAAAGAAATCTATGTCATCAGGCCCGTCGTGGCATAATGACTGGATTCAGGTACGATGATAATACGTGAAATAAGTCACACAGAAAGAGAAACATCATAAGATGTCACTAATACAGGGAATGTAAACTTGGCTATACATGAACTGAATTACAAAAGAGGAGAGGGTCTCAAATTAAGAAGACCAAGTTATGCTTGCTTAATGGGAAAGGTGAGGTGGGGTTCTGCATAAAACCAGAGATTGAAATTAGCACAGATACCGTTCTAAAACCCAAATATGTAATAGAGAAGACCTATTCCTTGCTCAACGAAATGGACTCAACACCCCATATTCAACGCCGAGGAATATACCTGACTAGGAAAATTCTTAAAACACATGGATTTATATGTCTCTGTAAGAGAATCAAGCGTGTGTACAGCGGCATAACCTCAGCAGTGAAAATCCGAAAAATCTCATTATCAAAATAAATTTCAAAAACAAACACAATGACAGTGCAGTAGAGAGCAATCCTTAAATAATTCACTCAGGGCTTCTCATGCAACCTGGATTTACCACATCTACACCCAGAGCTGGGTGAGACATAAGGCTGGACACTTCGGGCTGAGAGCATTGGTGACGTTCGGTGCGCAAATGCAGACACTTTGTAGTCATACTGCATAGTACCCATTCCATGGGTCCCAACACTCCAGGTTCAAGGGATACTTCCTTCAGCTAAAACATGAATGAGAAAACCAGAGTATGGTCCACAGTATGACTGGGAAATGTTTTTAAACGCATCTCAGTTTTTATCCCCTGGCACTTGTGTTAACTATTCCAGATGCTTGACTAACACTCTCCCCACTTGGAGAGTCAGTGTCTTTAACCTCCTGTTTGGCAGAGTTCGAAATTTCTGTACAAGATGAACAGTAATAGGGAGAACCAATCAGAGACTAGCCGTAGGTGCCTGCTCGGGCAAATGTAATGCTCATTTCACACCAGGAAGAGGAATTAACCAAAGGCTCAACATGCCATGTCAGAGCCAGAGTAGCACCTGAAGCAATCCTCCAGATTTTCAGCCAGCTGCAAGAAAGCGAGTTGAAGAAAGGAGCTCAGGGGCACTGTAATTCACAAACCTGCAGAGTTATAAATCACAGTTATCGTCCAAAAATATACTGAAGTAAGTCTGTGAAGAGGACTTGAAAGTGGGGCAGAATTTCAGGAAAAGGATTTCAGGGCGTAGAGCGCAATTTCATTTAAAGCATAGGAAAAGAGGCAGAACGTCGACAATGATGCACTTGGCCAAAAAGGGCGTATGCGTTTTTTCCTGAATATATTCAGGAAAAAACGCATACGCCCTCTTTGGCCAACCAAACAAGCCTGTAAAGGAAATTTGCATTTCAATGAAGTCTCACTGCCCCCCGGTCAAAAGAGCCATCTGGAAAAAGTGTAATATCCAGAAAGGCAGGACAGGCCATTGAGAACAGGGAGCCTTGTTATGCTGATGGTCGGGATGTAAATTGCCAACAGCCACTCTGGAGAAGTGTATGGTGTTTCCTGAAATACGTAAGAAACGAAGCAACACAGCCTATGGCACTTAAACTTATGGTCCTATAGCTTAGGGAAATTAAAATGAAAAACACACAGGCACCCCAAAGTTTGGGACGGCTCTTTCTACAAGAACCTTCTCTATGGTACAAGTTAAAGATCCCAGAAAGCGAAAAATGGATAAAGAAGTTGTGGTACGTACGTACAATGGAATATCACTCAGCAATGAAATCTATGTCATCAGGCCGTAGTGGCATACTGAGTGGATTCAGGTACGGTGATTCTACGTGAAATAAGTCACACAGAAAAAGAAACATCATAAGATATCACTAATACACGGGATATAAACTTGACTACACATGAACTGAATTGCAATAGAGAACAGGGTCTCAACTTTAGAAAACCAACTTGTGCTTGCTTATGGGGAAAGGTGAGTTGCGGTGCTGCATAAAGCCAGAGATTAAAATTAGCACAGATACCGTTCCGTAAGCCAAATATGTTATAGACAAGACCTAATCTTTGCTCAAGGAGATGGACTTAGCACCACATATTCAACGCTTAGGAATACACCTGACTGGGAAGAATCTTAAAACCCATGAATTTATATGTCTCCGTAAGAGAATCAAGTGTGTGTACAGCAGCATAAATGCAGCAGTGAAAATCCGATAAAACCCATTATCAAAATAAATTTCAATAACGAAACACAATGACAGTGAAATAGAGAGCAATTCTTAAATAATTCACTCAGGGCTTGTGATGCAACCTGGATTTACCACATCTACAACCAGAGTTGGGTGAGACATAAGGCTGGACACTTCGGGCTGATAGCATTGGTGAGTTTCGGTGAGCAAATGCAGACCATTTGAAGTCATACTGCATGGTACCCATTCCAAGAGTCCCAACTCTCCAGGTTCAAGGGATTCTTCCTTCAGGTAAAACATGCATGGGAAACACAGAGTATGGTCCACCGTGTGATTGGGAAACGTTTTTAAATGCATCTCAGTTTTCGTCCCCTGTTTTTCGTGTTCACCATTCCAGACGCTTTACTAACACTCTCCCCACTTGGAGAGTCAGTTCCTTTAACCTCCTGTTTGGCACAGCTTGCAATTTCTGCGCAAGATGAACAGGAATAGGGAGAACCAATTATAGACTAGCTGTAGGTGTCTGCACGGGTAAATGTAACGCTCATTTCCCACCAGGAAGAGGAATTAACCAAAGGCTCAGCGTGCCCTGCCGTAACCAGATTAGGTCTTGAAGAAATTCTGTGGTGTTGTGCCCAGCTCACAAGATAGTGAGTTGAAGAAAGGAGTTCAAGGTCTCTGTAATTCACAAACCTGCAGAGTTATAAATGACAGCTATCGTCCTAAATTGTATTTAAGTAAGCCTGCGAACAGGACTTGAAAGCGGGGCAGAATTTCAGGAAAACAATTTCAGGGGATAGACTGGAATTGCACTTAAAGCATAGGAAAAGAGGCAGAACGTCGACAATGATGTACTTGGCCAAAAAGGACATATGCGTTTTATCCAGAGCCCTCATTAACGAGGGTAGGATGCTCCCAGCATGCTCCAGGGGCCAACAGAGTCCCCACATCGCCAAGGCGACATGAGGCAGTCAGGCAGGATTGACCTCACATAAGAGGGCACACCTCACAGAATTTTAAGGTACCCAGCCAGGATCAGACTCTCACCAGAGGGCCCACATCACCAAGGGGATGGGAACCAGGTAGCAGTGTCCTCACACCCATGAGGCCACAAAATCGAAGTTGAGGTACCCAGAATATGTGGCCTCAAACCAGAGGACCCACATCACCATGGGTCTCGATGTGAGGCAGGCAGGATTAACCTCACAACACATGACCCATTGTATATAAAAGGTGAGGAATCCAGCAGTTGAAACTTCCCAGGAGGCGGCCCAGAGGACCGAGGCTATGGGATCCAGGCCACAGTGAACTCACAGCAGAGGGCCCTCATCATGAAACTGTGAGCAACCCAGGCATTGGGAACTCAGAGCAGAAGGCCCACATTCCCATGGGGTTGGGAACCTTGCAGGAGTGTACTCGCACCACAGGGCGCACATCAAAAAATTTTGGGAGCCCAGGAGTTAAGGCCTGACACCAGAGAGCCCTCATTACCGAGGGGAGGAGACTCCCAGCAGTCACCAACACCCAGCTGAGGTACAACGTCCCCAAGGTGACGAGTGCCAGTCAGGCAGGAGTGACCTCACAGCAGAGGGCCTACCTCACAGAAGGGTGAGGAGCCTAGCCAGAATAAGACTCTCACCAGAGTGCCCACATGACCAATGGGATACGATCCAGGCAGGAGTGTCCTCACACCAGTGTGGCAACATCATAGAAAGGTGAGGAACCCAGCACATGTGGCCTAAACCAGAGAACCCACATCTCAAATGGGCTCAGAGTGAGGCAGGCAGGAGTAGCCTCACAACTCAGAGCCCATAGAATAAAAAAGTTGAGGAATCCAGGTGGGAACCTCCCAGCAGGCGGCCCAGAGCACCCAATCTATGTGATCCAGGCCTCAGTAAACTCACAGCAGAGGACCCACAACATGAAACTGTGAGCAACCCAGTCTTTGGGACTTCACAGTAGAAGGCCCAAACCCCATGGGGATGGGAACCTGGCAGGAGTGTCATCGCACCAGTGGGCACACTTCAGAAAATGTGGGGAGCCCAGTACTTAGGGCCTGACGCAAGGGGACCCTCATCACCGAGGGGAGGAGGCTCCCAGCATGTTCCTCACAGCAGAGGGCCTTCCTCTCAGAAGTGTGATGAATCCAGCCAGGATCTGACTCTCAGCAGAGGGCCCACATCACCAAGGGGATGGGAACCAGGCAGGAGTGTCCTCACACCCATGGGGCCACATCATCGAAAGTTGAGGTACTCAGAACATGTGGCCTCAAACCAGAGGACCCACATCACCATGGGTCTCGGAGTGAGGCAGGCAGGATTAACCTCACAACACATGACCCATTGTATATAAAAGGTGAGGAATCCAGCAGTTGGAACTTCCCAGGAGGCGGCCCAGAGGACCGAGGCTATCGGATCCAGGCCACAGTGAACTCACAGCAGAGGGCCCTCATCGTGATACTGTAAGCAACCCAGCCGTTGTGACCTCAGAGTACAAGGCCCACATCCCCATGGGGAAGGGAACCAAGCAGGAGTGTCATCGCACCAGTGGGCACACATCAAAAAATATGGGGAGCCCAGCAGTTAGAGCCGGACGCCAGAGGACCCTCATCACTGAGGAGAGGAGGCTCCCAGCAGGCTCCAAATGCCACCAGAGGGCCGACGTCACAAAGGCAATGGGAGCAAGCTAGACAGGAGTTACCTCACAGCACAGGGCCCACCTCACAGAAGGGTGAAGAACCCATCCAGGATAAGAATCTCACCAGAGAGCCCACATCACCAAGGGGATCGGAACAACGCAGGAGTACCCTCACACCATTGTGGCCACATTATCAAAAGGTGAGGAACCCAGAACATGTGGCTAAACCAGAGGACCCACAATTCAAAGGGGCTCAGAGTGAGGCAGTCAGGAGAAGCCTCACAACACAAGGCCCATAGAATAAAAAAGCTGAGTAATCCAGCAGTTTGAACCTCCCAACAGGTGGCCCAGAGCACCCAGTCTATGGGATCCAGGCTGCAGTGAACTCACAGCAGAGGGCCCACATCATGAAACTATGAGCAACCCAGATAGTGGGACCTCAGAGCAGAAGGCCCACAACCCCATGGGGATGGGAACCTCGCAGGAGTGTCCTCGCACCACTTAGCATGTATCCGAAAATGTGGGAACCCAGCTGTTAGGGCCTGATGCCACAAGGCCCTCATCACCGATGGGAGGAGGCTACCAGCAGGCTGCAATTTCCACCAGACGGCCGATGTTGCCAAGGAAGTGTGTGCCAGCCAGGCAGGAATGACCACAGAGCAGACGGCCCACCTCACAGAAGTGTGAGGAACCCAAACAGGATCAGACTCTCACCAGAGGGCACACATCACCAAGGGGATTGAAACCAGGCAGGAGTGTCCTCAAACCAGTGGGGCCACATCAGTGAAAGATGAGGAACACAACACATGTGGCCTCAAACAAGGGGACACACATCACGAAGGGGCTGGGAGTGAGGCATGCAGGAGGAGATTCACAACAGAGGGCCCATAGAATAAAAAAGGTGAGGAATCCAGGAGTTGGAAACTCCAGGCTGGTGGCCCAGAGCACCGACGCTATGGGATACAGAACAGAGTGAATACACAGCAAAGGGCCCATGTCATGAAACTGTGAACAACCCAGCCGTTGGGACCACAGAACAGAAGTCCCACATGCCCATGGGGATGGGAACCTGTGAGGAGTGTCCTCGCACCACTGGGCACACATCAGAAAATGTGTGGAGCCCAGCACTTAGGGCCTGACACCAGAGGGCCCTCATCACTGAGGGGAGGAGGCCCCAGCACGCTCCAACTGCCACCAGAGTGCCCATGTCGCCAAGGCGACGTGTGCCAGCCAGGCAGGATTGACCTCACAGCAGAGGGCGCACATCATGAAAGTGTGAGCAACCCAGCCGTTGGGAGTTCAGAATAGAAGGCCCACATCCCCATGGGGATGGGAACCTGGCAGGAGTGTCATCGCACCACTAGGCGCACATCTGAAAATGTGGGGAGCCCAGCAGTTAGGGCCTGACGCCACTGGGTCCTCATCACCGAGGGGAAGAGGCTCCCAGCACGCTCCATCTGCAACCAGTGGACCCATGTGGCCAAGGCAACGTGTGCCAGCCAGGCAGGAGTGACCTCACAGCAGAGGCCCCACCTCCCTGAAGTTTGAGGAGTTCAGCCAAGGTCAGACTCTCAGCAGAGGGCCCACATCACCAAGGGGATGGGAACCAGGCAGGAGTGTCCTCACACCAGTGGGGCCACATCATCGAAAAGTGAGGGACCCAGCACACGTGGCCTCAAACCAGAGGACACACATCACCATGGGGCTCGGAGTGAGGAAGGCAGGAGGAGTCTCACAACACAGGGCCCATAGAATAAAAAAGGTGAGGAATCCCGCAGTTGGAAACTCCAAGCAGGTGGCACAGAGCACCGAGGCTATGGGATCCATGCTGGAGTGAACTCACAGCAGAGGGCCCACATTCTGACACTGTGAGCAACCCAGCCGTTGGGACCTCAGAGCAGAAAGCCCACATCCCCATGGGGATGGGAACCTGGCAGGAGTGTTGTCGCACCACAGGGCGCACCTCAGAAAATTTGTGTATCCCAGGACTTAGGGCCTGACAGCAGAGGGCCCTCATCACTGAGGGGAGGATGTTCCCAGCAGGCTCCAAATGCCACCAGAGACCTGACGTCACCAAGGCAACGCGAGCTAGCCAGGCAGGATTGACGTCACA
Organism: Phocoena phocoena; assembly: GCF_963924675.1. Lineage (NCBI taxonomy): Eukaryota > Metazoa > Chordata > Mammalia > Artiodactyla > Phocoenidae > Phocoena > Phocoena phocoena. The sequence continues at coordinate 147,454 of NW_027077403.1, read as the reverse complement.
GCAGAAGGCCCACCTCACAGAATGGTGAGGAACCCAGCCAGGATCAGACTCTCACTGGAGGGCCCACATCACCAAGGGGATGGGAACCAGGAAGGAGTGTCCTCACACCAGTGGGGCCACATTATCAAAAGGTGAGGGACCCAGCACACGAGGATTCAAACCAAAGGATACACATCACCAAGGGGCTGGGTGTGAGGCAGGAAGGAGGAGCCTCAAAACAGGCGTGCATTGAATAAAAAAGGTGAGGAATCCCAGAGTTGGAACCTCCCATCAGGCACCAGGAGCAGCGAGTCTATGGGGTCCAGGCCAGAGTGAACTCACACCAGAGGGCCTTCAACATGAAACTGTGAGCAACCCAGCAGTTGGGACCTCAGAGCAGAAAGCCCACATCCCCATGGGGATGGGACACTGGCAGGAGTGTACTCGCACTACAGGGCGCACATCAGAAACTTCTGGAAGCCCATGAGTTAGGGCCTGATGCCAGAGGGTCCTCATTACCGAGGGGAGGAGACTCCTAACAGGCACCAACTCCCAACTGAGGGCCCACATCGCCAAGGTGACGTGTGCCAGCCAGGCAGGAGTGACCTCACAGCTGGGGGCCCACCTCCCAGAAGTGTGAGGAATGCAGCCAGGATCAGACTCTCAACAGAGGGCCCACATCACCAAGGGGATGGGAACCAGGCAGGAGTGTCCTCACACCAGTGGGGCCACATCAATAAAGGTGAGGAAACTGGCACATGTGGCCTCAAACCAGAGGACCTACATCAAAAAGGGGCTGGGAGTGAGGCAGGCAGGAGGAGCCTGAAAACAGAGGGCCCAAAGAATAAAAAAGGTGGGAATCCAGCAGTTGGAACCTACCAGCAGGCGGCTCAGAGCACAGAGTCTATGGGATCTAGGCCTGAGTGAACTAACACCAGAGAGCCAACGTCATTAAACTGTGAACAACACAGGCGTTGGGACCTTAGAGCAGAAGGCCCACATGCCCATGTGAATGGGAACCTGGCAGGAGTGCCCTCGCACCACTTAGCACATATCAGAAAATGTGGGAACCCAGCAGTTAGGTCCTGATGCCAGAGTGTCTCATCACAGAGGGGACGAGGCTCCCATCAGGCTCCAACTGCCACCAGAGGGCCGAAGTCACCAAAGCGGTGTGTGCCAGCCAGGCAGGAGTGACCTCAGAGAAGAGGGCCCACCTCACAGAAGTGTGAGGAAACCAACCAGGCTCAGACTCTCACCAGAAGGCCCACATCACCAAGGGGCTGGGAGTGAGGCAGATGTCTGGACGGGCACATTTAACTATAATTTCCCACCAGGAAGAGGAATAAACCAAAGGGTCAGAGTGCCATGCCAGACCCTGATTATGGCCTGAAGGAAACCTGCGGTTTTGTGGCCAGCTTACAAGGAAGTGAGTTAAGAAAGGAAATCACGGGCACTGTAATTCACACACCTGCAGAGTTATAAATGACAGCTATTGGCAAAAATATATTGACGTAAGTCTGCGAAGAGGACTTGTAAACGAGGCAGAATTGCAGGAAGCATATTTCAGGAGGTAGATCGGATTTGCATTTAAAGCATATGAAATGCGGCAGATCTTTGACAGTGATGCACTTGGACAAAAAGTGCGTATACATTTTTTCCTGATTATATTCAGGAAAAAAACGCATATGCCCTTCTTGGCCAACCAAGCACTCGAGCAATGGAAATCTGCACTAAAATGAAGTCTCATTTCCCATTCGTCAAAAGGGCCATCTGAAAAACGTGTAAAATCCAGAAAGGCAGGACAGGCCATGGAGAACAGGGAGCCTTGTTATGCTGATGGGCGGATTGTAAATTGCCAACAGACACTCTGGAGATGTTTATGGTGTATCCTGAAACATCTAAAAAACAAAGCTACAGAGCCTAGGGCACTTCCATTTATGGCCCTATAGCTTAGGAATATTAAAATCAACAAGACACAGCCAACACAAAATTTAAGGCTGCTGTGTTTACAAGAATCTCGAGTCCAGTACAAATTAAGTATCCCCGAAAGAAATAAATGGATAAAGAATTTGTGCTACTTACGTACATCGGAATATCACTCAGCAACGAAATCAATGTCATCAGGCCTGTAGCAGCAAATTGAGTGGATTTAAGTATGATGATTCTAAGAGATATATGTTGCATAGAGAAAGATAATTATCATAAGATATCACTAATAGAGGGCGTGTAAACTTGGCTACACATAAACTGAATTACAAAACCGAACAGTCTCACATTTAGATAAACACTTATGCTTGCTTAAGGGGAAAGTTGAGTTGGGGTGCTGTATAAAACCAGAGATTGAAATTAGCACACATACCGTTCCATAAGCCAAATATGTAATAGACAAGACCTACTCTTTGCTCAACGAAATGGACCCATCCATGGTGTATCATCTCACACCTGTTAGAATGGGCATCATCAGAAAATCTACAAACAACAAATGCTGGAGAGTGTGTGGATATAAGGAACCCTCTTCCACTATTGTTGGGAATGTAAATTGATACAGTCACTGTGGAGAGCATTATGGAGTTTCTTATAAAACTAACGATAGAATTACCATACGATACAGCAATCCCACTACTGGGCATATACCCAGACAAAACCATAAATCAAAAAGAGACATTCACCGCAATGTTCATTGCATCACTATTTACAATATCCAGGTAATGGAAGCAACCTAAATGCCCACAGACAGACGAATGCATAAAGATGTGGTACATATATAAAATGGAATATTACTAAGCCATAAAAAGGAATGAAATTGGGTCATTTGTAGAGACGTTGATGGACCTAGAGACTGTCATACAGAGTGAAGTAAGTCAGAAAGAGAAAAACAAAACAAATCTTGTATATTAATGCATATATGTGGAACGTAAAAAAATTGTACAGATGAACCGTTTTGCAAGGCAGAAATAGAGCAACAGATGTAGACAACAAACGCATGGACACCAAGGGAGGAAAGCTGTTGCGGGGGTGGTGGTGGGAGGAGTTGAGAGATTGGGATTGGCATGTATACATTTATATGTATAAAATAGATAACCAATAAGAACCTGCTCTACAAAAAATAAAATTAAATTAAAAAAAATAAAATTAAAAAAAGTAAAACAGAAAAAATATTCTGCCCTTCACATACATGTATTTATATGAATAAATTATTTCCATGCATATATCTGTAAATACAGAAAAGAGGAATAAAATCTACCTTGAACCAAAAATGATAAAAAGAAAAATGAAAACAGAACCCACCAGTTACACAGAGGAAAATCATATCAGGGCACTTGCTCCAGTTGTAAACAATTCTGAAGTTGGTCAGTGGTGGGGAATCATCTCCCATTCAGCCAGCAGGCCCCACGCAACAAGCGTCCTCATCCAAAGCTAAGGGACCATGCCGAGGCATCTGTGAGTAAACATGGGCCGAGCCCCAGGCCAGCTGCTGCTGCAATGTTCCCACCCTTCCCAGGTAAAACACCTGAATATGTACAAGGACTTGAAAGCCTAGAGGAAGGGCCATGGAACCACATGAGCGACAGCATGCCAGCCGACTTGGTGCCTGCAGGTCAGCCAGGATGGTCCTGGCCCTGGGTGCTCTTCTGGAAGCTTTCCATTTCCCTGCCTGAGATACCCCTGCTGTCCCGGCCCCCACTGCATTCTTCCTTCCTCACCTCTGCCCAGGGAGAAATTCCAGCAGCAGCTACGGGTGACACATCCTCTTCTTTAGCAGGTGGCATCTTGGCAACTGCTGCAGAAAGTCCAGCAGAGCCCCACTCACACTGGGACACCCACAAAGCCGTGGCCTCTCACTCCCTCCCACCAGCCCAGCCCCGAGACTGCTGACAGGGCAGAGAAAATGGCGTCAGGCACAGCTGCAGGGGCTCTTGCTGCCTGGGGCGGTATTTATATTGATCTGAACCCAGGCACACCTGGGGAGGGCTGGCCGGCACGGTCAGGCTTCCCAGGCCAGCCAACAATCACCCCTCAGGGGCTCACAGTTGCAGAAAATGGAACTTGCTGAATCGGCCAGCTCCAAGGAACAGGTGTGGGCTCCTGAGAGTCAGGATAGACAAGGGGCTGCAGCTCTGGCTTGTATTCTAATCATATTATCTGGCCCGTGAGTGGGAGACAACTTCAAGAAAACCCTCTCCTAATGAGAGGAACCCAGGTGTCAGGGAGAGGATGGGTGGGTGGTGGGTGGAGACAGAGGCCTGGTGCCCCGGGTGCAGTGGAAGTCTCTGGAAGACCAGGTGGAGGGAGGCCGCACAGAGTGATGCCGAGGGTCACAGACCTGTTGGAGCTGCTGTTTGTTAGTTCAAGTCCTGCTCTGAGGTGCTCTGTGTCAGATCTGAGCGACAGGTGAGCTGGGAGTGCTCTGCAATGAGGGCTATGTGCACGGTTCCTGTGTGCCCAGCCCTGCCAAGGTACCTGCAAGGGTAGCTCTGTATCCTGGGAGGGGCCTGACCACGAGAGCCCAATGGGCTGCGGGGACTTGCCCAGGGAACCCCATGTCCTGGGAGGGACCTGACCACGAGAGCCCCGTGGGCTGCGGTGGGGGTGGGGTACCTGCTCGGGTGAGCTCCATATCCTGCGATTGGCCTGACCTCAATAGCCCCATGGGCTGCTGGAGTCCTGGTAAAAGATGTAAGGACAGTCGGTGAAGCCACCGAGGATATACCTCCAGTAGTTCCTAAATCCTACAGCCTGCTGGTCATTTTACCAACCACCAGGACTTGGTATTCTGTATTAGTGTTCAATGATGCCTTCTTCTGTATTCCATTAGTCCCAGAGTCACAAGACATTTTGGCTTGTGAGTGGCAGGACTCAACATACAACTAAAACAATACTTCCGGGCCATCTTGCACCAAGGGTTCAAAAATTCCCACACCATCTTTGGGGAAAGCTCAGCTAAAGACCTAAAAGTTCTACTTCTGGAAAAGGAAACACTCCTTCAATATGCAGACGACATTCTGATCATCAGCCCTACTAAGGAGGCCTCTGAACTACCAAGCCAATAAAGGATAGAAGTTGTCCAAGAAGAAGCTCAGATAGCACAGACTACAGTGACCTGCCTGGGCTTAATTCTCACAGAAGGTTGGAGAAGCCCATCCCAGGAAAGGGAAGAAACAATTTACAGCCTTACCCCTTTCTAAAACTAGAAGACAGCTTAGGGGTTCCTGGGGAGGCCAGGGTTTGCTGCTTCTGGATCCCTAACTACAGTCTACTAGCTGGGCCTCTATATGAAACACTGAAAGGAAAAGTTGATGATTCTTTTGAATAGAATCCAGAAGTGGCCTTTCAAGAATGGAAAGAGCAGTCAATTCAGACACTTGCCCTGGAACTCCCTAATTTAGCTAAACCCTTTGACCTTTACATTCCTGGTGAAAGGTGAATCGCCATTGGAGTATTAGTGTAAAAACTGGGACCACTTGAAATGGAACAATGCAAGAATGCCATCCAGGTAGGATAAACGACGGTCACCAAGGGACTTGGCCCACCGCCACATCTGGCCAAGATACTGGCAGTATCTAAAAACCTGGAAATCAGCAGCCCAAAAGGCCACCTCCCTCCTAAGGGTAAAGGACCCCACGTGGTGATCCTAACCCCCAACCATGCCCTGAAGTTGTAGGGTTTGCTCCGTGAGCACACTGACCTCGAGTGTGGAGGCCCTCCAACTCCAACCTCCAGAGAGATAACCGGGAACAATGGGGCACCATGACAACTCGTGTGATCATCATTTGACCTGGAGTTTCTCTCATAAAACAACAAGAGTGTGTCTCAAAAGAGTAGACTACTGCTTGCAGGACTTACTGCACCCGGAGGGGAGCTAATAGTCTTGGCGGGGGAACCGTATATCACGCTGTCACCATAGAAAAGCCTACAGACACCGTGATGATGGTGGCCAATAAGACCGGCTGGACTCCTGTTTACTTCAAAAGGCTGTTGACTCAGTGGCCATCATGGTCCTTCATCACCACTGACCCTGGACTGTCTGGGAGTTGAGCGGGCAGGGTCCTGACACCTGGTGCTGTTTTTACGTTAATTCAGGGGCCTAATTGAAGAAAGTGCAGACTACTGGTCAGAGCATCTAGGCTGGCAGAAACGGTCAGCCTAAGGTGGCCCAACAAATGTGGGGCGGGGTGAAACTGGACCTCACAGCATCACTGCACATCTCCTTCCTGGACCCTTACAGATCATTAGAATCTATAACACTTCCAATACTGGTGCTCAGGCGGACGAGCACGGAGGCAGGAGACCTGGGGACAATCAACGTCACCTGGAGACTGCTGGGAAGAAGTTCTGACCCTCGCCCACAAGTGTGAGGGCTCCTAACTCAGCACTGAGCAGTTACAGAAGAAAGGTCTGCACCCTCAGCACTCCAAGAATGAGGAAGGGGACAAAAGGCAGAAGAGAGGTTTGTCCCAGGCAAAGCCCCTTAAAAATCCCTGGGAGATAAAAATAGAATCTGGGCAATAAAATAAAGTCTAACCATTTTTATCCTTTGTGCTTTGTCTAATTTCACGTGCTCCTAGGGTCCCGCATACAGAGGTTCCACACCCGGCACTTCAGACCAGATTTCCTAGTGCAGAATGGCTGGGTCGACACATCAGCTCCTGGGGCCCAGTGCAGACTCTGCGATATAGAGCCTGAGCTGTAGCCAACAGGGCCCTCGAGAGTTCCACCGCTTCCCTCCCACTGACTCTGACAGGATCTCTACACAGCAGCCCAGCCCACAGCCCACAGGGTAGCACATGCTCTCATCTCTCCATTCTCTGATCAAAATATAAAGTTTCCTTTGCTTCTGAACCAAACTCAGTCTCAATCTGTTGGCTCCAGTGACACTGGGCAGGGGGACACTTGTTGGGGTACAATCTGGAGGATCAGTAACAGAAATTGAGAACATTGTAACTTTAATGAACAGATGTGTGAGCCATACTGTAATTAACAGAGAACAGTGTATAAGATGTTATACACTGTTAGAAATAAGATGTTTCTAACACTTCCATTTGATATTTCCATCACTTTCTTATAAGCAAGTTCAGTGAAAATGTTTGTCTTATGTGTCAGGTCAATATTAGAGAAACGAAGTGATTTCTTTCCAAGCATGTACATCTAATAATCTTGCTTAAAGCTTCAATCTTGTTTTAAATGCTTTTCCATTGAAAATGATACCTCTCTTTCAGCTTCCCCATTTCTGAGAAGTATAAAATCTTATAATTTATTATTACCAAAGGGGAAAGGGTGGGAGGAGGGATAAATTAACAGTTTGGGATTAACACATACACAATGCTATGTATAAAATCGATCATCAACAAGGAACTACTGTATAGCACAGGGAACTACACTCAATATTTTTCAATAACCTATAAGGGGAAATGATCTGAAAAAGAATAGATATTTTTATTGACATCATCTATCACTGACAGTTAAAATCGAACCTAAGGGAAGCCGGTGGTGAGTGTTTCTGACCCTGAAGACTTCAATCATCTAAAGTTTGGACTCTGCCTACTTCTCAAGGCCCTTAATGAACATATGTGTAGCCACAGCTTAAAAAATCCCCCAGTTTGGGTTGCGGAGAGACACTGATTTTGAAAAAGCCCTGGTGTTCTCCTCACATGAATGGGACCCTTCCTACAGCTAAAACATGCCTGTCACACACAGAGGATGGTATACCGTCTGATCGGGAAGAGTTTGGAAAAGGAATCTCATCTCCTCATCACCTGGTGCTCGGGTTCACCCCTCCAGAGTCTTTACTAACAGTCTCCCCACTTGGAGATGTCAGCACTGTCAACATCCTGTTGTGCACAGTTTGGAATTTGTCCAGAGGATGAATCGGAAGGAGGAGGAACAATGAGAGACAAGTCCTAGGTGTTCAGACAGGCACATGTCACTCTAATTTCCAATCAGGAAGACGAATTAACCAAAGGCTAGGGTTGCCCATGGAAACAGAATAGGGCTTGAGGAAATCCCGCTGCTTTGTGGCCAGTTCCCATAAACACAAGTGGAAAAATGGAACTCAGGGGCACAAAATTCACGAAACTGCAGAGCTCAAAATATCTATCACTGAAAAATGTCTTGAGGAAGGTCAGAAAAAAGGACTTGTAAGCAACAGAGAATGGCAGGAAAGGGATTGGAAGAGGTAGAAAGGACTCGCCATTAAGCACAAGAAAAGGGGCTGAACATTGCCAACATTGCAGTTGGCCAAAAAGGGTGTATGCATCTTTTTCTGCATAAATTCAAGAAAAGGGCATACACATTTTTAGCCAACCAAACAGGTGGGCACTGGAAATCAATACTACAAAACACATCACTTTGCATCAGTCAGAAGAGCCGTCCTCATAAAGTGTAAACACCAGAAATGCAGGACAGGGCAAGGAGAAAAGGGAGCACTGTGAGGCTTATAGTGGAAATGTATGTTGCCAACGTTCACTCTGGATAAGTGTATTGTGTTTACTAAAGCATCTAAAAAATGAGCTACAGAGCACAGGGCACTTGCACTCATGGACGTATATCTTGGGAAAAACAAAAATGGGGAGGACACAGGCATGCCAAAGTTTACCGCCTCTCTGTTTAAAAGATCCTCGACTAGGATATAACATAAATGTCTCTGGAGGGAAAAAATGGATAGAGATGAGGTACTTAGGTAGAGTGGAATATTACTCAGCCCGGAAAATAATGAAATATTGCCATTTGTAACAACTCCAGAGGACTTAAGTATGATCATAAAAAGTCACAAAATACTAAAAGAAAAACACATAAGATATCACTAATACATGGAATATAAACTTGGCTACACATGCACTGAATTACAAAACAGAACAGGGTCTCAAATTAAGGAAACCAACTTATGCTTTCTTATGGAGAAAGGTGAGTTGGGGTGCTGCATAAAACCAGACATTGAAATTAGCACAGATACTGTTCCAAAAGCCAAATATGTAATAGACAAGACCTACTCCTTGCTCAACGAAGTGGACTCAACACCACATATTCAACACTTAGGAATATACCTGACTGGTAACAACCTTAAAACCCATGGATTTATATGTCTACATAAGAGAATCAAGCATGTGTACAGCGGCAAAAACGCAGCAGTGAAAATCAGATATATCCCATTACCAAAATAAATTTTAAACACAAAACAAAATGACAGTGAAATAGACAAGAATTCTTAAATAATTCACTCAGGGCTTGTGATGCAACATGGATTTCCCACATCGACACCCAGAGCTGGTGAGACATAGGGCTGGACACTTCGGGCTGATAGCACTGGTGAGGATTGGTGAGCAAATGCAGACCGTTTGAAGTCATACTGCATGATACCCATTCCATGGGTCCCAACTCTCCAGGTTTAAGCGAATCTTCCGTCAGTTAAAACATACATGGGAAACACAGAGTATGGTCCACCATGTGATTGAGAAAAGTTTTTAAATGCATCTCAGTTTTTGTCCCCTGGTATTCAGGTTCACCATTCCAGACGCTTTACTAACACTCTCCCCACTTGGAGAGTCAGTGCCTTTAACCTAGTCTTTGGCACAGTTTGCGATTTCTGCACAAGATGAACAGGAATAGGGAGAACCAAAGAGAGACTAGGTGTAGGTGTCTGCACAGGCAAATGGAATGCTCATTTCCCACAAGGAAGAAGAATTAGCCAAAGGCTCAGCATGCCTGCCGGAACCATCTTAGGGCCTGAAGCAATCTGGTGGTTTTGCGGCCAGCTCACAAGAAAGCTAGCTGAAGAAAGGAGCTCAGGGGCACTGTAATTCACAAACTTACAGAGTTGTAAATGACAGCTATCTTCCAGAAATATATTGAAGTAAGCCTGCAAAGAGGACTTGAAAGCGGGGCAGAATTTCAGGAAAGCTATTTCAGGGGATAGACTGGTATTGCACTTAAAGCATAGGAAAAGAGGCAGATCGTCGACAATGATGCACTCGGCCAAAAAGTGCGTATGCGTTTTTTCCTGAATATATTCAGGAAAAAACGTATACGCACTTTTTGGCCAACCAAGCAAGCCTATGAAGGAAATCTGCACTACAATGAAGTCTCACTGCCCCCCGGTCAAAAGGGCCATCTGAAAAAAGTGTAAAATCCAGAAAGGCAGGACAGGCCATGGAGAACAGGGAGCCTTGTTATGCTGATGGACGGGATGTAAATTGCCAACAGCTGCTCTGGAGACGTGTATGGTGTTTCCTGAAACACGTAAGAAACGAAGCAACACAGCCTATGGCACTTACACTTATGGTCCTATAGCTTAGGGAAATTAAAATCAAAAACACACAGCCACCCCAAGGTTTGCGACGGCTCTGTTTATAAGAACCTCGTCTACGGTACAAGTTAAATATCCCAGAAAGCGAAAAATGGATAAAGAATTTGTGGTATGTACGTAAAATGGAATATCACTGAGCAATGAAATCTATGTCATCAGGCCCATAGGGGCATAGTGGCTGGATTCGGGTACGGTGATTCTACGTGAAATAAGTCACACAGAAAGAGAAACATCATTAGGTATGACTAATACACGGGATGTAAACTTGACTACACATGAACTGAATTACAATAGAGAACAGGGTCTCAAATTTAGAAATACAACTTGTGCTTGCTTATGGGGAAAGGTGAGTTGGGGTGCCGGATGAAACCAGAGATTTAAATTAGCACAGATAACGTTCCATAAGCCAAATTTCTAATACAAAAGACCTACCCCTTGCTTAAAGAAATGGACTCAACACCACATATTCAACGCCTAGGAATATATCTGAATAGGAAGAAACTTAAAACCCATGGATTTATATGTCTCAGTAAGTGAATCAAATGTGTGTACAGACGGATAAACGCAGCAGTGAAAATCCGATAAATCCCAGTATCAAAATAAATTTCGAAAACAAAACACAATGACAGTGAAATAGAGAGCAATTCTTAAATAATTCAATCAGGGCTTGTGATGCAACCTGGATTTACCACATCTACACACAGAGCTGGGTGAAACATAAAGATGGATACTTCGGGATGATAGAATTGATGAGGTACAGTGAGCAAATGCAGACCTTTTGGTCATACTGCATGGTACCCATTCCATGGGTCCCAACTCTCCAGGTACAAGGGATTCTTCCTTCAGCTAAAACATGCATGGGAAACCCAGAGCATGGTCCACCGTGTGATTCAGAAACGTTTCTAAATGCATCTCAGTTTTCGTCCCCTGGTATTCGGGTTCACCATTCCAGACGCTTTACTAACTCTCTCCCCACTTGGAGAGTCAGTGCCTTTAACCTCCTGTTTGGCACAGCTTGCAATTTCTGCGCAAGATGAACAGGAATAGGGAGAACCAATAAGAGACTATCTGTAGGTGTCTGCACTGGTAAATGTAACGCTCATTTCCCACCAGGAAGAGGAATTAACCAAAGGCTCAGCGTGCGCTGCCATAAACACATTAGGCCTTGAAGCAATAATGGGATTTGTTGCCCAGCTCACAAGAAAGCGAGTTGAAGAAAGAGCTCAGGGGCACTGTAATTCACAAACCTGCAGAGTTATAAGTGACAGCTAACGTCCAAAAATATATTGAAGTAAGCCTGCGAAGAGGACTTGAAAGCGGGGCAGAATTTCAGGGAAACGATTTCAGGGGGTAGACTGGAATTGCACTTAAAGCATAGGAAAAGAGGCAGAACGTCGACAATGATGCACTTGGCCAAAAAGGGCGTATGCGTTTTTTCCTGAATATATTCAGGAAAAAACGCATACGCCCTTTTTGGCCAACCAAGCAAGCCTGTAAAGGAAATCTGCATTACATTGAACTCTCACTACCCCCCGGTCAAAACGGCCATCTGAAAAAAGTGTAAAATCTAGAAAGGCAGGACAGGGCATGGAGAAGAGGGAGCATTGTTTTGCTGATGGGCGGGATGTAAATTGCCAACAGCCACTCTGGAGAAGTGTATGGTGTTTCCTGAAACACGTAAGAAACGAAGAAACACAGCCTATGGCACTTACACTTATGGTCCTATAGCTTAGGGAAATTAAAATCAAAAACACACAGCCGCCCCAAAGTTTGGGACGGCTCTGTTTACAAGAACCTCGTCTACGGTACAAGTTCAATATCCCAGAAAGCGAAAAATGGATAAAGAACTTGTGGTACGTACGTACAATGGAATATCACTCAGCAATGAAATCTCTGACATCAGGCCCGAAGCAGCATACTGAGTGGCTTCAGGTACGGTGATACTACGTGAAATACATCACAGAGAAAAAGAAACATCATAAGATATGACTAATACACGAGATGTAAACTTGATTACACATGAACTGAATTACAATAGAGAACAGGGTTTCAAATTTAGAAAAACAACTTTCGCTTGCTTATCCCCATAAGCAAGGTGAGTTAGGGTGCCGCATAAAACCAGAGATTGAAATTAGCACAGACTCCGGCCCATATGCCAAATATATAATAGAAAAGACATACACTAACCTTTACCCGAAGCCTTAACGTAACCTGTTCCCTAATCCTAACCCATACGCTAACACTAACCCGTACCCTAACACGTACGCTCACACTAAACCGTTGTCGTACGGTAACCTGTCCCCTAAATCGTCCTCATCCTCTAACCTTAACCCTAACCATAACCCGTACCCTAAAACCTACACTCACCCTAAACCGTTGCTTTACCCTAAACTGTCACCTAAATCGTCCTCGTCCCCTAACCCTAACCCTAAACATAACCCTAAACCTAACCCTTACCCGAAGTCTTATGCTAAACCGTCACCTAATCCTAAACCGTACGCTAACACTAACCCGTACCCTAACACGTACGCTCAACCTACACTGTTGTCGTATCCTAATCTGTATCCTAAACCGTCCCCGTCCCCTAAACCTAACCCTAACCCTAACCCTTACTCGAAGCCTTCCACTAACAAGTCCCCAATCCTAACACGTATGCTAACACTATCCCGTACCCTAACACGTACGCTCAACCTATACCGTTCTCCTAAACTAACCTGTCTGCTAAACCGTCCCCATCCCCTAACACTAACCCTAACCCTAACCCTAACACTAACCCCTACCCAAAGCCTTACATTTACCCGTCCCTTTATCCTAACCCGTAGGCTATCACTAACCCGTACACTAACATGTACGCTCACACTAAACCATTGTCGTACCCTAACCTGTCACCTAAACTGTCCAGTCCCCTAACCCTAACCTTAACCATAACCCTAACCTTACCCGAAGCCTTAAACTAACCCGTCCCCTAATCCTAACCCGTACGTTAACACTAACATGTACCCAAACACGTACGCTCACCCTAAACCGTTGTCGTACCCTAAACTGTCCCCTAAACGGTCCCCGTCCCATAGCCCTAACCCTAGCCCTAACCCTAACACTAACCCTAACCCAAACACTTACCTGAAGCCTTAACCTAACCCATCCCATAATCCTAACCTGTACGCTAACACTAACCCATATCCTAACACGTACGCTCACCCTAAACCGTTGTCGTACCCTAACCTGTCCCCTAAACCGTCGCCGTCACCTAAACCTAACCCTTATCCTAACCCTTACCCGAAGGCTTAACCTAACCCGTCCCCTAATCCTATCCCGTACGCTAACAGTAACCCGTACCCAAACATGTACGCTCACCCTAAACCGTTGTCGTACCCTAACATGTCCCCTAAACCGTCCCCGTTCCCTAACCCTAACCCTAAATCTTACCCGAAGCCTTACCCTAACCCGTCCCCTAAACCTATCACGTACGCTAACACTAACCCATACCCTAACACGTACGCTCACCCTAAACCGTGGTCGTACCCTAACCTGTCCCCTAAACCATCCCCGTCCACTAACCCTAACCCTAACCCTATCCCTACCCCTTACCTGAAGCCTTACCCTAACCCGTCCCCTAATACTAAACCGTACGCTAACACTAATCCATACCCTAACTTGTACGCTCACACTAAACTGTTGTCATACAATAACCTGTACCCTAAACCGTCCCCGTCCCCTAACCCTAAACGTAACCCTAACCCTAACCCTTACCCGAAGCCTTACCCTAAGCCGTCCCCTAATCCTAACCCATACGCTAACACAAACCCGTACCCTAACACGTATGCTCACCCTAAACCGTTTTAGTACCTTAACCTGTCACCTAAACCGTCCCCGTCCCTGTCCCCTAACCCTAACCCTAACCCTAACCCTAATCCTTACCCGAAGCCTTACCCTAACCCGTCCTCTAAACCTAACCCGTACGCTAACACTAACCCGTACCCTAACACGTACGCTCACCCTAAAACGTTGTTGTACCCTAACCTGTCCCTTAAACCGTCCCCGTCCCCAAACCCTAACCCTAACCTTAACCCTTACCCGAAGCCTTACCCTAACCCATCCCCTAATCCTAACCCGTACGCTAACACTAACCCATAACCTAACACGTACGCTCAGCCTAAATCGTTGTCGTAACCTAACCTGTCCCCTAAACCGTCCCCGTCCCCTAACACTAACCCTAAGCCTAACCCTAACCCTAACATTTATCCGAAGCCTTACCCTAACACGTTCCCTAATCCTAAACCGTACACTAACACTAACCCGTACCCTAACACGTACGCTCACACTAAACCATTGTCGTACACTAACCTGTCCCCTAAACCGTCCCCGTACCCTAACACTAACCCTAACCCTAACCCTAAACCTTACCCAAAGCCTTACACTAAACCGTCCCCTAATCCTAACCTGTACGCTAACACTAACCCATACCCTAACACGTACGCTCACCCTAAACCGTTGTCGTACCCTAACCTGTCCCCTAAACCGTCCCCGTCCCCTAACATTAACCCTAAACCTAATCCTAACACTCACCCTTACCCGAAGCCTTATGCTAAACAGTCCCCTAATCCTAACCCGTACGCTAACACTAACCCGTACCCTAACACGTACGCTCACCCTAAACCGTTGTCGTAACCTGACCTGTCCCTTAAACCATCCCCGTCCCCTAACCCTAACCCTAACCCTAACCCTTACCCGAAGCCTTACCCTAACCAGTCTCCTAATACTAACCCGTACACTAACACTAACTCGTACCCTAACACGTACACTCACCCTAAACCGTTGTCGTACCCTAACCTGTCACCTAAACCGTCCCCATCCCCTAACCCTAAACCTAACCCTAACCCTAACCCTAACCCTTACACGAAGCCTTACCCTAACCCGTCCCCTAGTCCGAAACCGTACGCTAAAACTAACCCGTACCCTAACACGTACGCTCAGGCTAAACCGTTGTCGTACCCTAAACTGTCCCCTAAACCATCGCCGTCCCCTAAACCTAACCCTAACCCTAAGACTAAACCTAACCCTAAACCTTACCCGAAGCCTTACCCTAACCCGTCCCATAAACGTAACGCGTACGCTAACACTAACCCATACCCTAAAACGTACGATCACCCTAAACCGTTGTCGTACCCTAACCTGTCCCCTAAACCGTGCCCATTCCCTAACCCTAACCCTAACCCTAAACGTAACCCTAACCCTTACCCGAAGCCTTACCATGACCCGTCCCCTAATCCTAACCCGTACGCTAACACTAACCCGTATCCTAACACGTACGCTCACCCTAAACCGGTGTCGTACACTAACCTGTCCCCTAAACCGTCCCCGTCCCGTAACCCTAACCCTAACCCTAACCCTAAACCTAACCCTTACCCGAAGGCTTACACTAACCCGTCCCGTAATCATAACCCGTACGCTAACATTAACCCGTACCCTAACACGTACGGTCACCCTAAACCGTTGTCGTACCCTAACGTGTCCCCTAAACCGTCCCCGTCCCCTAACCATAACCCTATCCCTAACCCTAACCCTAACCCTTACCCGAAGCCTTATCCTAAAGGGTCCCCTAATCCTAACCCTTACGCTAACACTAACCCGTACCCTAACACGTACACTCACCCTAAACCGTTGTCGTACACTAACCTGTCCCCTAAACTGTCCCCGTCCCCTAACCCTAACCCTAACCCTAACCCTTACCCGAAGCCTTACCCTAACCCGTCCCTTAATCCTTACCCGTACGCTAACACTAACCCGTACCCTAACACGTACGCTCACACTAAACCATTGTCGTACACTAACCTGTCCCCTAAACCGTCCCCGTACCCTAACACTAACCCTAAACCTAACCCTAAACCTTACCCGAAGCCTTACACTAAACCGTCCCCTAATCCTAACCTGTACGCTAACACTAACCCATACCCTAACACGTACGCTCACCCTAAACCGTTGTCGTACCCTAACCTGTCCCCTAAACCGTCCCCGTCCCCTAACGTTAACCCTAAACCTAATCCTAACACTCACCCTTACCCGAAGCCTTATGCTAAACAGTCCCCTAATCCTAACCCGTACGCTAACACTAACCCGTACCCTAACACGTACGCTCACCCTAAACCGTTGTCGTAACCTGACCTGTCCCTTAAACCATCCCCGTCCCCTAACCCTAACCCTAACCCTAATACTTACCCGAAGTCTTACACTCACCCGACACCTAATCCTAACGCGTACGCTAACACTAACCCGTACCCGAACACGTACGCTCACCCTAAACCGTTCTCGTGCCCTAACCTGTCCCCTAACCCGTCTCCGTCCCCTAACCCTAACCCTAACCCTAACCCTTACCCGAAGCCTTACGCTAACCCGTCCCCTAATCCTAAACCGTACGCTAACACTAACACGTACCCTAACACGTACGCTCACCCTAAACAGTTGTCGTACCCTAACCTGTCCCCTAAACCGTCCCCGTCCCCTAACCCTAACCCTAACCCTAAACCTTACCCGAAGCCTTACCCTAACCCATCCCCTAAGCCTAACCCGTACGCTAACAGTAACCCGTACCCTAACACGTACGCTCACCCTAAACCGTTGTCGTACGCTAACCTGTCCCCTAAACCATCCCCGTCTCCTAACCCTAACCCTAACCGTAACCCTAACCCTAACCCCTACCCGAAGCCTTACCCTAACCCATCACCTAACCCTAACCTGTACGCTAACACTAACCCGTATCCTAACACGTACGCTCACCCTAAACCATTGTCGTACCCTAACCTGTCCCCTAAACCGTGCCCATCCCCTAACCCTAACCCTAACCCTAACCCTAAACCTAACCCTAACCCTAACCCTTACCCGAAGCCTTACCATAACCCGTCCCCTAATCCTAACCCGTACGCTAACACTAACCCGTATCCTAACACGTACGCTCACCCTAAACCGTTGTCATACACTAACCTGTCCCCTAAACCGTCCCCGTCCCGTAACCCTAACCCTAACCCTAACCCTAAACCTAACACTTACCGAAGGCTTACACTAACCCGTCCCCTAATCCTAACCCGTACGCTAACACTAACCCGTACCCTAACACGTACACTCACCCTAAACCGTTGTCGTACCCTAACCTGTCCCCTAAAACGTCCTCGTCCCCTAACCATAACCCTAACCCTAACCCGAACCCTAACCCTTACCCGAAGGCTTACCCTAACCCGTCCCCTAATCCTAACTCGTACGCAAACACTAACACTTACCCTAACACGTACGCTCACACTAAACCCTTGTCGTACCCTAACCTGTCCCCTAAACCGTGCCCGTCCCCTAACCCTACCCCTAACCCTAAACCTAACCCTAACCATAACCATTACCCGAAGCCTTACACTAACCCGTCCCCTAATCCTAACGCGTTCACTAACACTAACCCGTACCCTAACACGTACGCTCACCCTAAACCGCTGGCGTACCCTAACGTGTCCCCTAAACCGTCCCCGTCCCCTAACCATAACCCTAACCCTAACCCTAACCCTAACCCTTACCCGAAGCCTTATCCTAACCCGTCCCCTAATCCTAACCCTTACGCTAACACTAACCCGTACCCTAACACGTACGCTCACCCTAAACCGTTGTCGTACCCTAAACTGTCCACTAAACTGTCCCCGTCCCCTAACCCTAACCCTAACCCTAACCCTAACCCTTACCCAAAGCCTTACCCTAACCCGTCCCCTAATCCTAACCCATACACTAACACTAACCAGTACCCTAACACGTACGCTCACCCTAAATCGTTGTCGTACAATAACCAGTCCCCTAAACCGTCCCCATCACGTAACCCTAATACTAACCCTAACCCTAACACTAACCCTTACCCGAAGCCTTACCCTAACCCTTCCCATATTCCTAACCCGTACGCTAACACTAACTCGTACCCTAACACGTACGCTCACCCTAAACCGTTGTCGTACCCTAACCAGTCCCCTAAACCGTCCCCGTTCCTTAACCCTAACCCTAACCCTAAACCTTACCCGAATCCTTAACCTTACCCCTCCCCTAATCCTAACCCGTACGCTAACACTAACCCATACCCTAACACGTACGCTCACCCTAAACTGTTGTCGTACACAAACCTGTTCCCTAAACCGTCCCCTTCGCCTAATCCTAACTCTAAACCCAACGCTGACACTTACCCGAAGCCTTACCCTAACCAGTCTCCTAATACTAACCCGTACACTAACACTAACTCGTACCCTAACACGTACACTCACCCTAAACCGTTGTCGTACCCTAACCTGTCACCTAAACCGTCCCCATCCCCTAACCCTAAACCTAACCCTAACCCTAACCCTAACCCTTACACGAAGCCTTACCCTAACCCGTCACCTAGTCCTAAACCGTACGCTAAAACTAACCCATACCCTAACACGTACGCTCAGGCTAAACCGTTGTCGTACCCTAAACTGTCCCCTAAACCATCGCCGTCCCCTAAACCTAACCCTAACCCTAAGACTAAACCTAACCCTAAACCTTACCCGAAGCCTTACCCTAACCCATCACATAAACGTAACGCGTACGCTAACACTAACCCATACCCTAAAACGTACGATCACCCTAAACCGTTGTCGTACCCTAACCTGTCCCCTAAACCGTGCCCATTCCCTAACCCTAACCCTAAACGTAACCCTAACCCTTACCCGAAGCCTTACCATGACCCGTCCCCTAATCCTAACCCGTACGCTAACACTAACCCGTATCCTAACACGTACGCTCACCCTAAACCGGTGTCGTACACTAACCTGTCCCCTAAACCGTCCCCGTCCCGTAACCCTAACCCTAACCCTAACCCTAAACCTAACCCTTACCCGAAGGCTTACACTAACCCGTCCCGTAATCATAACCCGTACGCTAACATTAACCCGTACCCTAACACGTACGGTCACCCTAAACCGTTGTCGTACCCTAACGTGTCCCCTAAACCGTCCCCGTCCCCTAACCATAACCCTATCCCTAACCCTAACCCTAACCCTTACCCGAAGCCTTATCCTAAAGGGTCCCCTAATCCTAACCCTTACGCTAACACTAACCCGTACCCTAACACGTACACTCACCCTAAACCGTTGTCGTACACTAACCTGTCCCCTAAACTGTCCCCGTCCCCTAACCCTAACCCTAACCCTAACCCTTACCCGAAGCCTTACCCTAACCCGTCCCTTAATCCTTACCCGTACGCTAACACTAACCCGTACCCTAACACGTACGCTCACACTAAACCATTGTCGTACACTAAACTGTCCCCTAAACCGTCCCCGTCCCCTAACCCTAACCCTAACCCTAAACCTAACCCTAACCCTTACCCGAAGCCCTACCCTAACCCGTCCCCTAATCCTAACCCGTACACTAACACTAATCCGTACCCTAACAAGTACGCTCTCCCTAAACCGTTGTCGTACCCTAACCTGTGCCCTAAACCGTCCCCGTCCCCGACCCCTAACCCTAACCCTAACCCTAACCCTTACCCGAAGCCTTACCCTAACCCGTCCCCTAATCCTAACCCGTACACTAACACTAACCAGTACCCTAACACGTACGCTCACCCTAAATCGTTGTCGTACCCTAACCAGTCCCCTAAACCATCCCCATCACGTAACCCTAACCCTAAACCTAACCCTAACACTAACGCTTACCCGAAGCCTTACCCTAACCCGTCCCCTATTCCTAACCCGTACGCTAACACTAACTCGTACCCTAACACGTACGCTCACCCTAAACTGTTGTCGTACACAAACCTGTCCCCTAAACCGTTCCCGTCGCCTAATACTAACTCTAACCCTAACGCTAAAACTTACCCGAAGCCTTACCCTAACCAGTCTCCTAATCCTAACCCGTACCCTAACACTAACTCATACCCTAACACGTACACTCACCCTAAACCGTTGTCGTACCCTAAGCTGTCCCCTAAACCGTCCCCATCCCCTAACCCTAAACCTAACCCTAACCCTAACCCTAACCCTTACACGAAGCCTTACCCTAACCCGTCCCCTAGTCCTAACCCGTACGCTAAAACTAAACCGTACCCTAAGACGTACGCTCAGGCTAAACCGTTGTCGTACCCTAAACTGTCCCCTAAAACATCGCCATCCCCTAAACCTAACCCTAACCCTAACACTAACCCTAAACCTAAACCTTACCCGAAGCCTTACCCAAACCCGTCCCCTAATCGTAAACCGTACGCTAACACTAACCCATACCCTAAAACGTACGATCACCCTAAACCATTGTCGTACCCTAACCTGTCCCCTAAAACGTCCTCGTCCCCGTCCCCTAACCCTTACCATAAACCTAACCCTTACCCGAAGGCTTACCCTAACCCGTCCCCTAATCCTAACCTGTACGCTAACACTAACCCGTACCCTAACACGTACGCTCACCCTAAACCGTTGTCATACCCTAACCTGTCCCCTAAACCGTGCCCATCCCCTAACCCTAACCCTAACCCTAAACCTAACCCTAACCCTAACCCTTACCCGAAGCCTTACCATAACCCGTCCCCTAATCCTAACCCGTACGCTAACACTAACCCATATCCTAACACGTACGCTCACCCTAAACCGTTGTCGTACACTAACCTGTCCCCTAAACCGTCCCCGTCCCCTAACCATAACCCTAACCCTATCCCTAACCCTAACCCTTACCTGAAGCCTTATCCTAACCCGTCCCCTAATCCTAACCCTTACGCTAACACTAACCCGTACCCTAACACGTACGCTCACCCTAAACCGTTGTTGTACCCTAACCTGTGCCCTAAACCGTCTCCGTCCCCTAACCCTAACCCTAACCCTAACCCTAACCCTTACCCGAAGCCTTCCTCTAACCCGTACCCTAATCCTACCCCGTACACTAACACTAACCAGTACCCTAACACGTACGCTCACCCTAAATCGTTGTCGTACCCTAACCAGTCCCCTAAACGGTCCCCATCACGTAACCCTAACACTAACCCTAACCCTAACACTAACCCTTACCCGAAGCCTTACCCTACCCCGTCACCTATTCCTAACCCGTACGCTAACACTAACTTGTACCCTAACACGTACGGTCACCCTAAACCGTTGACGTACCCTAACCAGTCCCCTAAACCGTCCCCGTCCCTTAACCCTAACCCTAACCCTAAACCTTACCTGAATCCTTAACCTAATCCCTCCCCTAATCCTAACCCGTACGCTAACACTAACCCGTACCCTAACACGTACGCTCACCCTAAACTGTTGTCGTACACAAACCTGTCTCCTAAACCGTCCCCGTCGCATAATCCTAACCCTAACCCTAACGCTAACACTTACCCGAAGCCTTACCCTAACCAGTCTCCTAATCCTAACCCGTACCCTAACACTAACTCGTACCCTAACACGTACACTCACCCTAAATTGTTGTCGTACCCTAACCTGTCACCTAAACCGTCCCCATCCCCTAACCCTAACCCTAAACCTAAACCTTACCGGAAGCCTTACCCTAACCCGTCCCCTAGTCCTAACCCGTACGCTAAAACTAACCCATACCCTAACACGTACGCTCACACTAAACCGTTGTCGTACCCTAAACTGTCCCCTAAACCATCGCCGTCCACTAAACCTAACCCTAACCCTAACACTAACCCTAACCCTAACCCTTACCCGAAGCCTTACCCTAACCCGTCCCCTAATCCTAACCCGTACGCTAACACTAACCCATACCCTAAAACGTACGATCACCCTAAACCATTGTCGTACCAGAACCTGTCCCCTAAACGGTCCCCGTCCCCGTCCCCTAACCCTAAACCTAACTCTAACCCTAACCCTTACCCGATGCCTTACCCTAACCCGTCCCCTAATCCTAACCCATACGCTAACACTAACCCGTACCGTAATACGTACACTCACCCTAAACCGTTGTCGTACCCTAACCTCTCCCCTAAACCATCCCAGTGCCCTAACCCTAACCCTAACCCTAACCCTAACCCTAACCCTAACACTTACCCGAAGCCTTACCCTAACCCGTTTCCTATTCCTAACCAGTACCCTAACACTAACCCGTACCCTAACACGTACGCACACCCGAAACCGCTGTCGTACCCAAAAATGTCCCCTAAACTGTCCCCGTCCCCTACCCCTATCCATAACCCTAACCCTAACCCTAACCCGAAGCCTTACCCTAACCCGTCAACTAATACTTACCCGTACGCTAACACTAAACCGTACCCTAACACGTACGCTCACCCTAAACCATTGTCGTACACTAAACTGTCCCCTAAACCGTCCCCGTCCCCGTCCCCAACCCTAACCCTAACCCTAACCCTAACCCTTACCCGAAGCCTTACCCTAACCAGTCCCCTAATCCTAACCCGTACGCTAACACTAACACGTACCCTGACACGTACGCTCACCCGAAACTGTTGTCGTACACAAACCTGTCCCCTAAACCGTCCCCGTCGCATAATCCTAACCCTAACCCTAACGCTAACACTTACCCGAAGCCTTACCCTAACCAGTCTCCTAATCCTAACCCGTACCCTAACACTGACTCGTACCCTAACACGTACACTCACCCTAAACTGTTGTCGTACCCTAACCTGTCACCTAAACCGTCCCCATCCCCTAACCCTAACCCTAAACCTAAACCTTACCGGAAGCCTTACCCTAACCCGTCCCCTAGTCCTAACCCGTACGCTAAAACTAACCCGTACCCTAACACGTACGCTCACACTAAACCGTTGTCGTACCCTAAACTGTCCCCTAAACCATCTCCGTCCCCTAAACCTAACCCTAACCCTAACACTAACCCAAACCCTAACCCTTACCCGAAGCCTTACCCTAACCCGTCCCCTAATCCTAACCCGTACGCTAACACTAATCCATACCCTAAAACGTACGATCACCCTAAACCATTGTCGTACCAGAACCTGTCCCCTAAACGGTCCCCGTCCCCGTCCCCTAACCCTAAACCTAACCCTAACCCTAACCCTTACCCGATGCCTTACCCTAACCCGTACCCTAATCCTAAAACATACGCTAACACTAACCCGTACCGTAATACGTACACTCACCCTAAACCGTTGTCGTACCCTAACCTCTCCCCTAAACCATCCCAGTGCCCTAACCCTAACCCTAACCCTAACCCTAACCCTAACACTTACCCAAAGCCTTACCCTAACCCGTTTCCTATTCCTAACCAGTACCCTAACACTAACCCGTACCCTAACACGTACGCACACCCGAAACCGCTGTCGTACCCTAAAATGTCCCCTAAACTGTCCCCGTCCCCTACCCCTAACCATAACCCTAACCCTAACCCTAACCCGAAGCCTTACCCTAACCCGTCACCTAATCCTTACCCGTACGCTAACACTAACCCGTACCCTAACACGTACGCTCACCCTAAACCATTGTCGTACAATAAACTGTCCCCTAAACCGTCCCCGTCCCCTAACCCTAACCGTAACCCTAACCCTAACCCTAAACCTAACCCTTACCCGAAGCCTTACCCTAACCCGTCCCCTAATCCTAACCCGTACGCTAACACTAATCCGTACCCTAACACGTACGCTCACCCTAACCGTTGTCGTACCCTAACCTGTCCCCTAAACCGTGCCCATTCCCTAACCCTAACCCTAAACGTAACCCTAACCCTTACCCGAAGCCTTACCATGACCCGTCCCCTAATCCTAACCCGTACGCTAACACTAACCCGTATCCTAACACGTACGCTCACCCTAAACCGGTGTCGTACACTAACCTGTCCCCTAAACCGTCCCCGTCCCGTAACCCTAACCCTAACCCTAACCCTAAACCTAACCCTTACCCGAAGGCTTACACTAACCCGTCCCGTAATCATAACCCGTACGCTAACATTAACCCGTACCCTAACACGTACGGTCACCCTAAACCGTTGTCGTACCCTAACGTGTCCCCTAAACCGTCCCCGTCCCCTAACCATAACCCTATCCCTAACCCTAACCCTAACCCTTACCCGAAGCCTTATCCTAAAGGGTCCCCTAATCCTAAACCTTACGCTAACACTAACCCGTACCCTAACACGTACACTCACCCTAAACCGTTGTCGTACACTAACCTGTCCCCTAAACTGTCCCCGTCCCCTAACCCTAACCCTAACCCTAACCCTTACCCGAAGCCTTACCCTAACCCGTCCCTTAATCCTTACCCGTACGCTAACACTAACCCGTACCCTAACACGTACGCTCACCCTAAACCATTGTCGTACACTAAACTGTCCCCTAAACCGTCCCCGTCCCCTAACCCTAACCCTAACCCTAAACCTAACCCTAACCCTTACCCGAAGCCCTACCATAAACCCGTCCCCTAATCCTAACCCGTACACTAACACTAATCCGTACCCTAACAAGTACGCTCTCCCTAAACCGTTGTCGTACCCTAACCTGTGCCCTAAACCGTCCCCGTCCCCGACCCCTAACCCTAACCCTAACCCTAACCCTTACCCGAAGCCTTACCCTAACCCGTCCCCTAATCCTAACCCGTACACTAACACTAACCAGTACCCTAACACGTACGCTCACCCTAAATCGTTGTCGTACCCTAACCAGTCCCCTAAACCATCCCCATCACGTAACCCTTACCCTAAACCAAACCCTAACACTAAAGCTTACCCGAAGCCTTACCCTAACCCGTCCCCTATTCCTAACCCGTACGCTAACACTAACTCGTACCCTAACACGTACGCTCACCCTAAACTGTTGTCGTACACAAACCTGTCCCCTAAACCGTTCCCGTCGCCTAATACTAACTCTAACCCTAACGCTAACACTTACCCGAAGCCTTACCCTAACCAGTCTCCTAATCCTAACCCGTACCCTAACACTAACTCATACCCTAACACGTACACTCACCCTAAACCGTTGTCGTGCCCTAAGCTGTCCCCTAAACCGTCCCCATCCCCTAACCCTAAACCTAACCCTAACCCTAACCCTAACCCTTACACGAAGCCTTACCCTAACCCGTCCCCTAGTCCTAACCCGTACGCTAAAACTAACCCGTACCCTAAGACGTACGCTCAGGCTAAACCGTTGTCGTACCCTAAACTGTCCCCTAAACCATCGCCATCCCCTAAACCTAACCCTAACCCTAACACTAACCCTAAACCTAAACTTTACCCGAAGCCTTACCCAAACCCGTCCCCTAATCGTAAACCGTACGCTAACACTAACCCATACCCTAAAACGTACGATCACCCTAAACCATTGTCGTACCCTAACCTGTCCCCTAAAACGTCCTCGTCCCCGTCCCCTAACCCTTACCGTAAACCTAACCCTTACCCGAAGGCTTACCCTAACCCGTCCCCTAATCCTAACCTGTACGCTAACACTAACCCGTACCCTAACACGTACGCTCACCCTAAACCGTTGTCATACCCTAACCTGTCCCCTAAACCGTGCCCATCCCCTAACCCTAACCCTAACCCTAAACCTAACCCTAACCCTAACCCTTACCCGAAGCCTTACCATAACCCGTCCCCTAATCCTAACCCGTACGCTAACACTAACCCATATCCTAACACGTACGCTCACCCTAAACCGTTGTCGTACACTAACCTGTCCCCTAAACCGTCCCCGTGCCCTAACCATAACCCTAACCCTATCCCTAACCCTAACCCTTACCCGAAGCCTTATCCTAACCCGTCCCCTAATCCTAACCCTTACGCTAACACTAACCCGTACCCTAACACGTACGCTAACCCTAAACCGTTGTTGTACCCTAACCTGTGCCCTAAACCGTCTACGTCCCCTAACCCTAACCCTAACCCTAACCCTAACCCTTACCCGAAGCCTTCCTCTAACCCGTACCCTAATCCTACCCCGTACACTAACACTAAACAGTACCCTAACACGTACGCTCACCCTAAATCGTTGTCGTACCCTAACCAGTCCCCTAAACGGTCCCCATCACGTAACCCTAACACTAACCCTAACCCTAACACTAACCCTTACCCGAAGCCTTACCCTACCCCGTCACCTATTCCTAACCCGTACGCTAACACTAACTTGTACCCTAACACGTACGGTCACCCTAAACCGTTGACGTACCCTAACCAGTCCCCTAAACCGTCCCCGTCCCTTAACCCTAACCCTAACCCTAAACCTTACCTGAATCCTTAACCTAATCCCTCCCCTAATCCTAACCCGTACGCTAACACTAACCCGTACCCTAACACGTACGCTCACCCTAAACTGTTGTCGTACACAAACCTGTCTCCTAAACCGTCCCCGTCGCATAATCCTAACCCTAACCCTAACGCTAACACTTACCCGAAGCCTTACCCTAACCAGTCTCCTAATCCTAACCCGTACCCTAACACTAACTCGTACCCTAACACGTACACTCACCCTAAACTGTTGTCGTACCCTAACCTGTCACCTAAACCGTCCCCATCCCCTAACCCTAACCCTAAACCTAAACCTTACCGGAAGCCTTACCCTAACCCGTCCCCTAGTCCTAACCCGTACGCTAAAACTAACCCGTACCCTAACACGTACGCTCACACTAAACCGTTGTCGTACCCTAAACTGTCCCCTAAACCATCGCCGTCCACTAAACCTAACCCTAACCCTAACACTAACCCTAACCCTAACCCTTACCCGAAGCCTTACCCTAACCCGTCCCCTAATCCTAACCCGTACGCTAACACTAACCCATACCCTAAAACGTACGATCACCCTAAACCATTGTCGTACCAGAACCTGTCCCCTAAACGGTCCCCGTCCCCGTCCCCTAACCCTAAACCTAACTCTAACCCTAACCCTTACCCGATGCCTTACCCTAACCCGTCCCCTAATCCTAACCCATACGCTAACACTAACCCGTACCGTAATACGTACACTCACCCTAAACCGTTGTCGTACCCGAACCTCTCCCCTAAACCATCCCAGTGCCCTAACCCTAACCCTAACCCTAACCCTAACCCTAACCCTAACACTTACCCAAAGCCTTACCCTAACCCGTTTCCTATTCCTAACCAGTACCCTAACACTAACCCGTACCCTAACACGTACGCACACCCGAAACCGCTGTCGTACCCAAAAATGTCCCCTAAACTGTCCCCGTCCCCTACCCCTATCCATAACCCTAACCCTAACCCTAACCCGAAGCCTTACCCTAACCCGTCACCTAATACTTACCCGTACGCTAACACTAAACCGTACCCTAACACGTACGCTCACCCTAAACCATTGTCGTACACTAAACTGTCCCCTAAACCGTCCCAGTCCCCGTCCCCTAACCCTAACCCTAACCCTAACCCTAACCCTTACCCGAAGCCTTACCCTAACCAGTCCCCTAATCCTAACCCGTACGCTAACACTAACACGTACCCTGACACGTACGCTCACCCGAAACTGTTGTCGTACACAAACCTGTCCCCTAAACCGTCCCCGTCGCATAATCCTAACCCTAACCCTAACGCTAACCCTAAACCTAACCCTTACCCGAAGCCTTACCCTAACCCGTCCCCTAATCCTAACCCGTACGCTAACACTAATCCGTACCCTAACACGTACGCTCACCCTAAACCGTTGTCGTACCCTAACCTGTCCCCTAAACCGTCCCGGTCCCCGTCCCCTAACCCTAACCCTAACCCTAACCCTTACCCGAAGCCTTACCATAACCCGTCCCCGAATCCTAACCCGTACACTAACACTAACCCGTACCCTAAAACGTACGCTCACCCTAAACCGTTGTCGTCCCATAACCTGTCCCCTATACCGTCCCCGTCCCCGTCACCTAACCCTAACCCTAACCCTAACCCTTACACGAAGCCTTACACTAACCCGTCACCTAATCCTAACCCGTACGCTAATACTAACCCATACCCTAACACGTACGCTCACCTTAAACCGTTGTCTTACCCTAACCTGTCCCCTAAACCGTCCCCGTCCACTAACCCTAACCCTAACCCTAACCCTAAACCTAACCCTAACCCTAACCCTTACCCGAAGCCTTACCCTAACACGTCCCCTAATCCAAAACCGTACGATAACACTAACCCGTACCCTAACACGTATGCTCACCCTAAACAGTTGTCGTACCCTAAACTTTCCCCTAAACCGTCCCGGTCCCCTCAACCTAACCCTAACCCTTACCCTAAACCTAACCCTTACCCGAAGCCTTACACTAACCCGTCCCCTAATCCTAACCCATACGCTAACACTAATCCGTACCCTAACACGTACGCTCACCCTAAACCGTTGTCGAACCCTAACCTGTCCCCTAAACCGTCCCCATCCCCTAACCCTAACCATAACCCTAACCCTAAACCTAACCCTTACCCGAAGCCTTACCCTAACCCGTAACCTAATCCAAACACGTACGCTAACACTAACCCGTACCCTAACACGTACGCTCACCCTAAATCGTTGTTGTACCCTAACCTGTCCCCTAAACCGATCCCGTCCACTAACCCTAACCCTAACCCTTACCCGAAGCCTTACCCTATCCCGTCCCCTAATCCTAACCCGTACGCTAACACTAACCCGTACCCTAACACGTACGCTCACCCTAAACCGTTGTTGTAACATAACCTCGCCCCTAAACTGTCCCCGTCCCCTAACCCTAACCCTAAACCTAACCCTAACCGTAACCCGAAGCCTTACCCTAACCCGTCCCCTAATCCTAACCCGTACGCTAACACTAACCCGTACCCTAACACGTACGTTCAACCTAAAGCATTGTCGTACACTAACCTGTCCCCTAAACCGTCCCCGTCCCCTAACCCTAACCCTAAGCCAAACCCTAACCCTAACCCTTACCCGAAGCCTTACACTAACCCGACCCCTAATCCCAACCCGTACGCTAACACTAACCCGTACCCTAATACGTACGATCAACCTCAACCGTTGTTGTACCCTAACCTGTCCCCTAAACCGTCCCCGTATCATAACCCTAACCCTAACCCTAACCCTAACCCTAACCCTTACCCGAAGCCTTACCCTAACCCGTCCCCTAAGCCTAACCCATACGCTAACACTAACCCGTACCCTAACACGTACGCTCACCCTAAACCGTTGTCGTCCCATAAGCTGTCCCCTAAACCGTCCCCGTCCCCGTCCCCTAACCCTAACCCTAACCCTAACACTAACCCGAAGCCTTACCCTAACCCGTCCCCTAATCCTAACCCGTACGCTACCACTAACCCATACCCTAACACGTACGATCACCCTAAACCGTTGTCCTACCCTAACCTGTCCCCTAAACCGTCCCCGTCACCTAAAACTAACCCTAACCCTAACCCTAAACCTAACCCTTACCCGAAGCCTTACCCTAACCCGTAACCTAATCCTAACACGTACGCTAACACTAACCCGTACCCTAACACGTATGCTCACCCTAAACCATTGTCGTACCCTAACCTGTCCCCTAAAACGTCCCCGTCCCCTAACCCTAACCCTAACCCTAAAACTAAACCTAACCCTTACCCGAAGCCTTACACTAACCTGTCCCCTAATCCTAACCCATACGCTAACACTAACCCATACCCTAACACGTACGCTCACCCTAAACCGTTGTCGTACGCTAACCTGTCCCCTAAACCGTCCCTGTAACCTAACCCTAACCCTAACCCTAACCCTAACCCTAAGCCTTACCCGAAGGCTTACCCTAACCCGTCCCCTAATCCTAATCCGTAAGCTAAAACTAACCCGTACCCTAACACGTACGCTCACGCTAAACCGTTGTGGTACCCTAACCTCTCCCCAAAACCGACCCCGTCCCCGTCCCCGTCCCCTAACCCTAACCCTAACCCTAACCCTAACCCTAAACCTAACCCTTACCCAAACTCTTACACTAACCCGTCCCCTAATCCTAACCCGTACGCAAACACTAACCCGTACCCTAACACGTATGCTCACCCTAAACAGTTTTCGTACCCTAACATGTCGCCTAAACCGTCCCGGTCCCCTAACCCTAACCCTAACTCTAACCCTAAACTTAACCCTTACCCGAAGCCTTACCCTAACCCGTCCCTTAATCCTAACCCGTACGCTAACACTAATCCGTACCCTTACACGTACGCTCACCCTAAATCTTTGTCGTAACCTAATCTGTCCCCTAAACCGTCCCTGTCCACTAACCCTAACCCTAACCCTAAACCTAACCCTAATCCTAACCCTAACCCTTACACGAAGCCTTACCCTAACCCGTCCCCTAATCCTAAACCGTACGCTAACACTAACCCATACCCTAACACGTATGCTCACCCTAAACAGTTGTCGTACCCTAACCTGTCCCCTAAACCGTCCCGGTACCCTAACCCTAACCCTAAACCCTACCCTAAACCTAACCCTTACCCGAAGCCGTACACTAACACGTCCCGTAATCCTAACACGTACGCTAACACTAATCCGTACCCTAACACATACGCTCACCCTAAACCGTTGTCGAACCCTAACCTGTCCCCTAAACCGTCCCTGTCCCCTAACCCTAACCCTAACCCTAACCCTAACCCTAAAGCTTAACCGAAGCCTTACCCTAACCCGTCCCCAATCCTGACCCGTATGCTAACACTAACCCGTACCCTAACACGTACGCTCAACCTAAACCGTTTTCGTACCATAATCTGTCCCCTAAACCTTCCCCGTCCCCGTCCCCTAACCCTAACCCTAACCCTAACCCTTACCCGAAGACTTACACTAACCCGTCCCCTAATCCTAACCCGTACCCTAACACTAACCGGTACCCTAACACGTACGCTCACCCTAAACAGTTGTCGTACCCTAACCTGTCCCCTAAACCGTCCCGGTCCCCGAACCCTAACCCTAACCTTAACCCTAAACCTAACCCTTACTCGAAGCCTTACCCTAACCCGTCCCTTAATCCTAACCCGTACGCTAACACTAATCCGTACCCTAACACGTACGCTCACCCTAAACCTTTGTCGTACCCTAACCTGTCCCCTAAACTGTCCCCATCCCCTAACCCTAACCCTAACCCTAACCCTAACCCTAACCCTAACCCTTACACGAAGCCTTACCCTAACCCGTCCCCTAATCCTAAACCGTACGCTAACACTAACCCGTACCTTAACACGTATGCTCACCCTAAACAGTTGTCGTACCCTAACCTGTCCCCTAAACCGTCCCGGTCCCCTAACCCTAACCCTAACCCTTACCCTAAACCTAACGCTTACCCGAAGCCTTACACTAAACCGTCCCCTAATTTTAACCCGTACGCTAACACTAATCCGGACCCTAACACGTACGCTCACCCTAAACCGTTGTCGAACCCTAACCTGTCCCCTAAACCGTCCCCGACCCCTAACACTAACCCTAACCCTAACCCTAACCCTTACCCGAAGCCTTACCCTAAACCGTCCCCTAATCCTAACCCATACGCTAACACTAACCCGTACCCTAACACGTACGCTCACACTAAATCGTTGTCGTAACCTAATCTGTCCCCTAAACCGTCCCCATTCCCTAACCGTAACCCTAACCCTAACCCTAAACCTAACACTTACCCGAAGCCTTACACTAACCCGTCCCGTAATCCTAACCCGTACGCTAACACTAACCCGTACCCTAACACGTACGCTCACCCTAAACCGTTGTCGTACACTAACCTGTCCCCTAAACCATCCCCGTCCCCTAACCATAACCCTAACCTAACCCTAACCCTTACCCGAAGCCTTACCCTAACCCATCCCCTAATCCTAACCCGTACGCTACCACTAACCCGTACCCTAACACGTACGCTCACCCTAAACCGATGTCGAACCCTAACCTGTCCCCTAAACAGTCCCCGTCCCCTAACCCTAACCCTAACCCTAACCCTAACCCTAAAGCTTAACCGAAGCCTTACCCTAACCCGTCCCCAATCCTGACCCGTATGCTAACACTAACCCGTACCCTAACACGTACGCTCAACCTAAACCGTTTTCGTACCATAATCTGTCCCCTAAACCTTCCCCGTCCCCGTCCCCTAACCCTAACCCTAACCCTAACCCTTACCCGAAGACTTACACTAACCCGTCCCCTAATCCTAACCCGTACCCTAACACTAACCGGTACCCTAACACGTACGCTCACCCTAAACAGTTGTCGTACCCTAACCTGTCCCCTAAACCGTCCCGGTCCCCGAACCCTAACCCTAACCTTAACCCTAAACCTAACCCTTACTCGAAGCCTTACCCTAACCCGTCCCTTAATCCTAACCCGTACGCTAACACTAATCCGTACCCTAACACGTACGCTCACCCTAAACCTTTGTCGTACCCTAACCTGTCCCCTAAACTGTCCCCATCCCCTAACCCTAACCCTAACCCTAACCCTAACCCTAACCCTAACCCTTACACGAAGCCTTACCCTAACCCGTCCCCTAATCCTAAACCGTACGCTAACACTAACCCGTACCTTAACACGTATGCTCACCCTAAACAGTTGTCGTACCCTAACCTGTCCCCTAAACCGTCCCGGTCCCCTAACCCTAACCCTAACCCTTACCCTAAACCTAACGCTTACCCGAAGCCTTACACTAAACCGTCCCCTAATTTTAACCCGTACGCTAACACTAATCCGGACCCTAACACGTACGCTCACCCTAAACCGTTGTCGAACCCTAACCTGTCCCCTAAACAGTCCCCGACCCCTAACACTAACCCTAACCCTAACCCTAACCCTTACCCGAAGCCTTACCCTAAACCGTCCCCTAATCCTAACCCATACGCTAACACTAACCCGTACCCTAACACGTACGCTCACACTAAATCGTTGTCGTAACCTAATCTGTCCCCTAAACCGTCCCCATTCCCTAACCGTAACCCTAACCCTAACCCTAAACCTAACACTTACCCGAAGCCTTACACTAACCCGTCCCGTAATCCTAACCCGTACGCTAACACTAACCCGTACCCTAACACGTACGCTCACCCTAAACCGTTGTCGTACACTAACCTGTCCCCTAAACCATCCCCGTCCCCTAACCATAACCCTAACCTAACCCTAACCCTTACCCGAAGCCTTACCCTAACCCATCCCCTAATCCTAACCCGTACGCTACCACTAACCCGTACCCTAACAAGTACGCTCACCCTAAACTGTTGTCGTAAACTAATCTCTCCCCTAAACCGTCCCCTTCAACTAACACTCACCCTAACCCTAACCCTAACCCTAACCGTTACCCGAAGCCTTAACCTAACCCGTCCCCTTATCCTAAACCGTATTCTAACACTAACCCATACGCTAACACGTACGCTCACCCTAAACCGTTGTCGTACACTAACCTGTCTGCTAAACCTTCCCCATCCCCTAACCCTAACCCTAACCCTAACCCTAATCCTTACCCAAAGCCTTACCCTAACCCGTACTCTAATCCTAATCCATACACTAACACTAACCCGTACCCTAACATGTATGCTCAACCCAAACCGTTGTTGTACCCTAACCTGTCCCCTAAACCGTCCCCGTCCCCTAACCCTAAACCTAACCCTAACCCTAAACCTAACACTTACCCGAAGCCTTACCCTAACCCGTCCCCTAATCCTAACCCGTACGCTAACACTAACACGTACCCTAACACGTACGCTCACCCTAAACCGTTGTCGTACCGTAACCTGTCCCCTAAACCGTCCCCATCCCCTAACCCTAAACCTAACCCTAACCCTAACCCTTACCCGAAGCCTTACCCTAACCCGACCCCTAATCCTAGCTGTACGCTAACATTAACCCATACCCTAACACGTACGCTCACCCTAAACCGTTGTCGTACCCTAACCTGTCCCCTAAACCGTCACCGTCCCCGTCCCCTAACCCTAACCCTAACCCTAACCCTAACCCTAACCCTAACTCTTACCCGAAGCCTTAACTTAAACTGTCCCCTAATCCTAACCCGTACGCTAACACTAACCCATACCCTAACATGTACGCTCACCCTAAACCGTTGTCGTACCATAACCTGTCCCCTAAACCGTCCCCTAACCCTAACCCTAACCCTAAGCCTAACCCTAACACTAACCCTTACCCAGAGCCTTACACTAACCCGTCCCCTAATCCTAAACAGTACGCTAACACTAACCCGTACGCTAACACGTACGCTCCCCCTAAACCGTTGTCGTACACTAACCTGTTCCCTAAACCGTCCCCGTCCCCTAACCCGAACCCTAACACTAACCCAGCCCTAACCCTTACCCAAAGCCTTACCCTAACCCGTCTAATAATCCTAACCCGTACGCTAACACTAACCCGAACCCTAAAACGTACGCTCACCTTCAAACGTTGTCGTACCCTAACCTGTCCCCTAAACCGACCCCGTCCCCTAACCCTATACCTAACCCTAACCCTCACCCTAACCCTTACCCGAAGCCTTACCCTAACCCATCCCCTAATCCTATCCCGTACACTTCCACGAACCCGTACCCTAAAACGTACGCACACCCTAAACCGTTGTTGTACCCTAACCTGACCCCTAAACCGTTCCTGACCCCTAACCCTAACCCTAACCCTAACCCTAACCCTAACCCTTACCCGAAGCCTTACCCTAACCCGTCCCCTAATCCTAACCCTTATGCTAACACAACCCGTACCCTAACACGTACGCTCACCCTCAACCGTTCTCGTACCCTAACCTGTCCCCTAAACCGTCCCCGTCCCCTAACCCTAACCCTAACCCTAACCCTAACCCTAATCCTAAACCTAACCCTTACCCTAACCCGAACCCTAACCCTAACCCTAACCCTAACCCTAACCCTAAGCCTTATCCGAAGCCTTACCCTAACCCGTCCCCTAAACCTAACCCGTACGCTAACACTAACTTGTACCCTAACACGTACGCTCACCCTAAACCGCTATCGTAACCTAACCTGTCCCCTAAACCGTTCCCGTCCGCGTCCCCTAACCCAAAACCTAACCCTAACCCTAAACCTAACCCTTACCCGAATACTTACCCTAACCCGTCCCCTAATCCTAACACGTACGCTATCACTAACCCGTACCCTAACACGTACGCTCACCCTAAACCGTTGTCGTACCGTAAGCTGTCCCCTAAACCGTCCCCGTCCCCTAACCCTAACCCTAACCCTAACCGTAACCCTAACACTTACCCGAAGCCTTACCCTAACCCGTCCCCTAATCCTAACCCGTACGCTAACACTAACACATACCCTAACACGTACACTCACCCTAAACCGTTGTCGTACCCTAACCTACCCCTAAACCATTCCCGTCCCCGTCCCCTACCCCTAAACATAAACCTAACCCTAACCCTTACCCGAAGCCTTACACTAACCCGTCCCCTAATCCTAACCTGTACGCTAACACTAAACCGTACCTTAACACGTACGCTCACCCTAAAATGTTGTCGTACCCTAACCAGTCCCCTAAACTGTCCCCGTCCCCTAACCCTAACCCTAACCCTAACCCTAACCCTAACCCTTACCCGAAGCCTTACCATAACCCGTCCCCTAATCGTAACCCGTACGCTAACACTAACACGTACCCAAACACGTAGGCTCACCCTAAACCGTTGTCGTACACTAACCTGTCCCCTAAACCGTCCCCGTCCCCATCCCCTAACCCTAAACCTAACCATAACCCTAACCCTTACCCGAAGCCTTACCCTAACCCGTCCCCTAATCCTAATCCGTACGCTAACTCTAACCCGTACCCTAACACGTACGCTAACCCTAAACCTTTGTCGTACCCTAACCTGTCCCCTAAACCGTCCCCGTCCCCTAACCCTAACACTAACCCTAACCCTAAACCTAACCCTTACCGGAACCCTTACACTAACACGTCCACTAATCCTAACCCGTACGCTAACACTAAACCGTACCCTCACAGATACGGACACCCTAAACCGTTGTCGTACCCTAACCTGTCCCCTAAACCGTCCCCGTCCCCGTCCCCTAACCCTAACCCTAACCCTAACCCTAACACTTACCCGAAGCCTTACCCTAACCCGTCCTCTAATCCTAACCCGTACGCTAACACTAACCCGTACCCTAACATGTACGCTCACCCTAAACCGTTGTCGTACCCTAACCTGTCCCCTAAACCGTCCCCGTCCCCTAACCCTAACCCTAACCCTAACCCTAACCCTTACCCGAAGCCTTATCCTAACCCGTCCCCTAATCCTAACCCGTACGCTAACACTAACCCGTACCCTAACACGTACGCTCACCCTAAACCGTTGTAGTACACTAACCTGTCCCCTAAACCATCACCGTCCCCTAACCCTAACCCTAACCCTAACCCTAACCCGAACCCTTACCCGAAGCCTTACGCTAAACCGTCCCATAATCCTAACCCGTACGCTAACTCTAACCCGTATCCTAACACGTACACTCATCCTAAACTTTTGTCGTACCCTAACCTGTCCCCTAAACAGTCCCCGTCCCCTAACCCTAACACTAACCCTAACCCTAACACTTACCCGAAGCCTTACCCTAACCAGTCCCTTAATCCTAACCCGTACGCTAACACTAACCCGTACCCTAACACGTACGCTCACCCTAAACCGTTGTCATACCCTAACCTCTCCCCTAAACCGTCCCCATCCCCGAACCCTAACCCTAACCCTAAACCTAACCGTAACCCTTACCCGAAGCCTTACACTAACACGTCCCCTAATCCTAAACCGTACACTAACAGTAACCCGTACCATAACATGTACGCTCACCCTAAACCATTGTCGTACGCTAACCTGTCTGCTAAACCGTCCCTGTCTCCTAACCCTAACCCTAACCCTAACCCTAACACTAACCCTTACCCGAAGCATTACCCTAACCCGTCCACTAATCCTAACCCGTATGCTAACTCTAACCCGTACCCTAACACGTACGCTCACCCTAAACCGTTGTCGTACACTAACCTGTCCCCTAAACCGTCCCCGTTCCCTAACCCTAACCCTAACCCTAACCCTAACCCTAACCCTTACCCGAAGCCTTACCCTAACCCGCCCCTAATCCTAAGCCGTACGCTAACACTAAACCGTACCGTAACACGTACGCTCACCCTAAACCGTTGTCGTACCCTAACCTGTCCCCTAAACTGTCCCCGTCCCCTAACCCTAACCCTAACCCTAACCCTAACCCTAACCCTTACCCGAAGCCTTAACCTAACCCGTCCCCTAATCCTAACCCATACGATAACACTAACCCGTACCCTAACACGTACGCTCACCCTAAACGGTTGTCGTACCCTAACCTGTTCCCTAAACCCTCCCCGTTCCCTAACCCTAACCCTAACCCTAACCCTAACCCTAAACCTTACCCGAAGCCTTACCCTAAACTGTCACCTAATCCTAACCCGTACGCTAACACTAACCCGTACCCTAACACGTACGCTCACCCTAAACCGTTGTCGTA
Source organism: Phocoena phocoena (assembly GCF_963924675.1). NCBI lineage: Eukaryota > Metazoa > Chordata > Mammalia > Artiodactyla > Phocoenidae > Phocoena > Phocoena phocoena. The sequence continues at coordinate 109,809 of NW_027077403.1, read as the reverse complement.
CACTCACCTGTCCCCTAAACCGTCGCCGTCACTAACCCTAACCCTAAACCTAACCCTAACCCTAACCCTTACCCGAAGCCTTACCCTAACCCGTCCCCTAATCCTAACCCATACGCTAACACTAACCCGTACCCTAACACGTATGCTCACCCTAAACAGTTGTCCTACACTAACCTGTCCCCTAAACCGTCCCCGTCCCCGTCCCCTAACCCTAACCCTAACCCTACCCTAACCCTTACCCGAAGCCTTACCCTAACCCATCCTCTAATCCTAACCCATACTCTAACACTAACCTGTACCCTAACACGTACGCTCACCCTAAACAGTTGTCGAACCCTAACCTGTCCCCTAAACCGTCCCCGTCCCCTAACCCTAACCCTAACCCTAACCCTAACCCTTACCCGAAGCATTACGATAACCCGTCCCCTAATCCTAACCCGTACGCTAACACTAACACGTACCCTAACACGTACGATCACCCAAAAACGTTGTCGTAACATAACCTGTCCCCTAAACCGTCCACGTTCCCTAACCCTAAACCTAACCCTAACACTAACGCTAACCCTTACCCGAAGCCTTACCCTAAGCCGTCCCATAAGCCTAACCCGTACGCTAACACTAACCCATGCCCTAACACGTACGCTCGCCTTAAACCGTTGTCGTACACTAACAGGTTCCCTAAACTGTCCCCGTCCCCGTCCCCGTCCCCTAACCCTAACCCTAACCCTAACCCTTACCCGAAGCCTTACCCTAACCCGTCCCCTAATCCTAAGCCGTACGCTAACACTAACCCGTACCTTAACACTTACGCTCACCCTAAACAGTTGTTGGACCCTAACCTGTCCCCTAAACCGTCCCCGTCCCATAACCCTAACCCTAACCCTAACCCTTACCCGAAGCCTTACCCAAACCCGTCCCCTAATCCTAAACCGTAGACTAACACAAACCCGTAGCCTAACACGTACGCTCACCATAAACCGTTGTCGTACACTAACCTGTCCCCTAAACCGTCCCCGTCCCCTAAACCTAACCCTAACCCTAACCCTAACCCTTACCCGAAGCCTTACCCTAACCCGTCCCCTAATCCTAAACCGTACGCTAACACTAACCCATACCCTAACACGTACGCTCACCCTAAACTGTTGTCATACACTGACCTGTCCCCTAAACCGTCCCCGTCCCCGAACCCTAACCCTAACCCTAACCCTAACCCTAACCCTTACCCGAAGCCTTACCCTAACACGTCCTCTAATCCTAACCCGTACACTAACACTAACCCGTACCCAAACACGTACGCTCACCCTAAACCATTGTGGTACCCTAACCTGTCCCCTAAACCGTTCCCGTGCCCTAACCCTAACCCTAACCCTAACACTAACCCTGACCCGAAGCCTTACCCTAACCCGTCCCCTAATCCTAACCCGTACGCTAACACTAACCCGTACCCTAACACGTACGCTCACCCTAAACCATTGTCGTACCCTAAACTGTCCCCTAAACCGTCACGGTCCCCTCACCCTAAACCTAACCCTAAACCTAACCCTAAGCCGAACCCTTACCCGAAGCCTTACCCTAAACCGTACCCTAATCCTAACCCGTATTCTAACTCTAACACGTACCCTAACATGTACACTCACCCTAAACTGTTGTCATACACTAACCTGTCCCCTAAACTGTCCCCGTCTCCTAACCCTAACCCTAACCCTAACCCTAACCCTAAACCTTACCCGAAGCCTTACCCTAACCCGTCCCCTAATCCTAACCCGTACGCTAACCCTAACCCGTACCCTAACACGTACGTTCACCCTAAACCGTTGTCGTACACTAACCTGTCCCCGAAACCGTCCCCATCTCCTAACCCTAACCCTAAACCTAACCCTAACCCTAAACCTTACCCGAAGCCTTACCGTAAACCGTCCCCTAATCCTAACCCATACGATAACACTAACCCGTACCCTAACACGTACGCTCACCCTAAACCGTTGTCATACCCTAACCTGTCCCCTAAACCGTCCCCATCCCCTAACCCTAACCCTAACCCTAACCCTAAACCTAACCCTTACCCGAAGCCTTACCCTAACCCGTCCCCTAATCCTAACCCGTACGCTAACACTAACCCGTACCCTAACACGTACGCTCACCCTAAACCGTTGTCGTACACTAACCTGTCCCCTAAACCGTCCCCGTCCCCTAACCATAACCCTAACTCTAATCCTAACCCTAACCCTTACCCGAAGCCTTACCCTAACCCGTACCCTAATCCTAACCCGTACGCTAACACTAACCCGTACCCTAACACGTACGCTCATCCTAAACCGTTGCGTACCCTAACCTGTCCCCTAAACCGTCCCCGTCCCCTAACCATAAACCTAACCCTAACCCTTACCCGAAGCCTTACCCTAACCCGTCCCGTAATCCTAACCCGTACGCTAACACTAACCCATAGCCTAACACGTACGCTCACCCTAAACCGTTGTCGTACCCTAACCTATCCCTTAAACCATCCCCGTCGCCTAACCCTAACCCTAACCCTAACACTTACCCAAAGCCTTACCCTAACCCGTCCCCTAATCCTAACCCGTATGCTAACTCTAACCCGTACCCTAACACGTACGCTCACCCTAAACCTTTGTCGTACCCTAACCTGTCCCCTAAACCGTCCCCGTTACCTAACCCTAACCCTAACCCTAAACTTAACACTAACACTTATCCGAAGCCTTACCCTAACCCGTCCCCTAATCCTAAATCGTACGCTAACACTAACCCGTACCCTAACACGTACGTTCACCCTAAACCGTTGTCGTACTCTAACCTGTCACCTAAAACGTCCCCGTCCCCTAACCCTAACCCTAACCCTAACCCTAACCCTAACACGTACGCTCACCCTAAACCGTTTTCGTACCCTAACCTGTCCCCTAAACCGTCCCCGTCCCCTAACCCTAACCCTAACCCTAACCCTAACCCTTACCCGAAACCTTACCCTAACCCGTCCTCTAATCCTAACCCGTACGCTAACACTAACCCGTACCCTAACACGTACGCTCACCCTAAACGGTTGTCGTACCCTAACCTATCCCCTAAACCGTCCCCGTCCCCTAACCCTAACCCTAACCCTAACCCTAACCCTTACCCAAAGCCTTACCGTAACCCGTGCCCTAATCCTAACCCGTACGCTAACACTAACCCGTACCCTAACACGTACGCTCACCCTAAACCGTTGTAGTACACTAACCTGTCCCCTAAACCATCACCGTCCCCTAACCCTAACCCTAACCCTAACACTAACCCTAACCCGAACCCTTACCCGAAGCCTTACGCTAAACCGTCCCATAATCCTAACCCGTACACTAACACTAACCCGTACCCTAACATGTACACTCACCCTAAACTTTTGTCGTACCCTAACCTGTCCCCTAAACCGTCCCCGTCCCCTAACCCTAACACTAACCCTAACCCTAACACTTACCCGAAGCCTTACCCTAACCCGTCCCTTAATCCTAACCCGTACGCTAACACTAACCCGTACCCTAACACGTACGCTCACGCTAAACCATTGTCGTACGCTAAACTGTCTCCTAAACCGTCCCTGTCCCCTAACCCTAACCCTAACCCTAACCCTAACCCTTACCCGAAGCTTTAACCTAACCCGTCCCCTAATCCTAAGCCATACGATAACACTAACCCATACCCTAACACGTACGCTCACCCTAAACGGTTGTCGTACCCTAACCTGTTCCCTAAACCCTCCCCGTTCCCTAACCCTAACCCTAACCCTAACCCTAAACCTTACCCGAAGCCTTACCCTAACCCGACACCTAATCCTAACCCGTACGCTAACACTAACCCGTACCCTAACACGTACGCTCACCCTAAACCGTTGTCGTACACTAACCTGTCCCCTAAACCGTCCCCGTCCCCTAACCCTAACCCTAACACTAACCATAACCCTAACCCTTACCCGAAGCCTTACCCGAACCCGTCCCCTAATCCTAACCCGTACGCTAAAACTAACCCGTACCCTAACACGTATGCTCACCCTAAACAGTTGTCGTACACTAACCTGTCCCCTAAACCGTCCCCGTCCCCGTCACCTAACCCTATCCCTAACCCTAACCCTAACCCTTACCCGAAGCCTTACCCTAACCCGTCCTCTAATCCTAACCCGTACGCTAACACTAACCCGTACCCTAACACGTACGCTCACCCTAAACAGTTGTCGTACCCTAACCTGTCCACTAAACCGTCCCCGTCCCCTAACCCTAACCCTAAACCTAACCCTAAACCTTACCCGAAGCATTACGATAACGCGTCCCTTAATCCTAACCCGTACGCTAACACTAACCCGTACCTTAACACGTACGCTCACCCTAAACAGTTGTTGTACCCTAACCTGTCCCCTAAACCGTCCCCGTCCCCTAACCCTAACCCTAACCCTAACCCTTACCCGAAGCCTTACCCTAACCCGTCCCCTAATACTAAACCGTACACTAACACTAACCCGTAGCCTAACACGTACGCTCACCATAAACCGTTGTCGTACGCTAACCTGTCCCCTAAACCGTCCCCGTCCCCTAAACCTAAGCCTAACCCTAACCCTAACCCTTACCCGAAGCGTTACCCTAACCCGTCCCCTAATCCTAAACCGTACGCTAACACTAACCCGTACCCTAACACGAACGCTCACCCTAAACTGTTGTCATACACTGACCTGTCCCCTAAACCATCCCCGTCCCCGAACCCTAACCCTAACCCTAACCCTAACCCTAACCCTTACCCGAAGCCTTACCCTAACACGTCCTCTAATCCTAA